>NC_139580.1:2705961-2748461 GCF_946808225.1 Silurus aristotelis
ACATATGGAAGAATATTTACATAAATACATAATATTATCCCCAATTCCCTCTGTCCCAGCAAGCTCACTAGGATCTGGTTACCTACGATGAGCAAACATCGGCTGGATGGAAGTCTGCAGCACGGCGACATGGGGGCAGGAGATACGTCGAGCCCTTTTTCTCCCGGGAAGAAATGAGGAGCAGAAAGGAGAAGAGAATCATTACCCGTTCCATACAGCATCGTTATTCAGTACCACGATTGAGAAAACGATTGTAACGTTTTTTTTAATCATTTTATTTTCCCTTTCACGATTGTATGGTGCATATATGAATTTCAACACATTTACAAATTGTTTGTGTTTTTTTTTTTTTACCTCAACACCCTCATCTCATTTACAATAATTAGCATAACAATCACAAAGCTTGCGTTCGCTCTCAGCTACAACAAAACTAACATCTTGGTTATTTGGTTGGTTGGTTTGTTGGGTGGAATGAAAACCTTCACCCACACCAGCACTTTGTGGGAAAAATGAATGAACAGGAACAAACCACAACCTTCAGTAGAAATGCACCACAATGTGGGACATGGAAGACCTACATTAAGTTTATTATACTGTAGCATAGTAATGAAAAAAATGCATGAAGTACATTGAGAATCATTTGTACTTCACCCTAAATGGAGTTTCACTTTAAATGTAAATTGTGTATAGAAATTGAGAGATGGTCCTTGATGTCCTCCTGCTGCTGTGCCCATGGTATTGGTATGTGTGATTGGTATTTTGGAACCTCCCATTCCACAGTCTCCATTTCCTGTTCCAGAGCTCCACTCTTGAAGATGTTCCACTAGATTTTGTGGAGATTTGTAGAGATTAATTGAGACACAATGGTGTTGGTAAAGTCAGGTAGTGATCTAGGTGAGGTAAGGAGGTCTGGGGTGCAGTCAGTGTTCACATTCATCCCAGTAGAGTTGGAGATCAACCCATGGAAAGCCGATCCTAATGGAATTGGCTTTGTGCACAGGGGCATTGTCATGATGGAACAGGGTTGGGTCTCCTAGTTGAAGCGAAAGGAAAATTTGCTGCCCTGACATCCATAAACAATTGTGTGCCTTCAACATTGTGCTAACAGTTTTGGGAAGAATCACATCAACATGTATTAAAATTCAGACAGTTTACTGCACTCTTCATTAGTGTCCTTTACGCTGTTTTGTCAGTTCACGCTGCTCATGGTCAGGTTGTGTCTTGTTCATGATTTTGTTTAGAAGATTCTTGCATGTAAGTTTCTTTCTTGTTCCTCAACAAATATAATGTGAACTGGAACACTGTTACTTAGAGATCATATATAAAGTGTCCTGAAAGGTTGAACATGTTAAAGTCAGACCCTCCTGAGATGTACCCAGGGCACTTCAGAGTTCCATCAGTTTATTAACTCAAAGAAAATCAAGGAGTATAAAGTAAGGAAAAAGCAAGAATCTACAATGCAAAAAAGGGAGAAACATTTTTTCAAATTTTCTTTAAAAATTTAAGAACTCTCAAACATGAGTTTCAAAAGCAATGAAAACCCCAAAGGGCAAACTGAGACAGAGATGGAGATACATGGAAACAATATAAAGGTGACACAACATTGAGAATCAAGCAAATAACTACCTCACAGGAGGAGCTTAAACACACACACACACACACACACACACACACACACACACACACACACACACACACACACACACACACACACACACACACACAATTACTCACAGGTGGAAAGGATTAACGTAACATCACAGGAGTAAAAACAATATGTGGAAAATGGGGACATCTGCTGGACAAAAGGGAGAAACACAAGGCAAAGCATGTACATATAAAGAACTGTAGCCATAATGAAAAAGTGTACTTTTAATATTTTATATTATTGGATCATATTTTTGGATTAACACCTGAATACATTTTGGTATTTAAACGTAAGACTGATAAAAAAGACGATTAAAGCCACATGTTGAGCTGCTGGACTGCTTTACACTTCCTTTATTTCACATTTTCATGAGTTGTGTGGGAGTCCTAAAGCACACAATATCAACATTTTTTTGAAAATTCTGAACTACTGAAGGTCTAGAACATGCACTGCAGTCTACTTTTAATATTAAAACATGTGGCCAGAAATTTCACCAGATGTTCAACTTCCATCGGTCCCAAATTTGAGCATGAATAAGATTCCCAAATTTAACATTAAAAACGTAACTCCCAGAGAAAAAACGTTTTCAAGAAAATTAAAGTCTTCATGGAAAACTAAGCTTTCAAGACCAGAGTTGTGCTGCTAAAAAGTAGACTTTATTACAGAAAAATAAGTAATTAAATGAAAAGTCATTAACAAACGTGGACTTTGCAGCATCTAATATGACATTTTTAACTTTTACTTGACCTTCACTTTTTCAGATTTTTGATGTCAAACTCCTCTCTCATTCACCACCCAAATCTTTACATCAAACTGGCCACCTGGGTTTCTTCTCACTTTTGGAATGTAACATTGGTGTCTTTTCTCATTTTTTTAACGAACCACTCTGGTTCAAAGATGTTTTTAGAGCTTGACTAAGAGCAGACACTACACTCATGCACTGAGACACCTGGATGCTGTGAGGGCTCACTGTAGGTTTCACTCACTTAGACCTTAGTGAGAGAGAAGGTGCAGTGAGGTGTAAGTGAGATTTGCATTAACACGCCTGAACGAGTTCCATTTCTCTAGGAATAGAGCAGAAACTTCACCAGATGTTTAACTTCCTTCAGTGAAACTCAGTGAAGCACTGAAACACACACACTGAATCTGCAGCTAATCCCACTCTCTCATCACACTGATCATCACCATTAACTCCAATAAAAGAAACACAACGTCCAAAACTCAGCTTTATTTCAGCAAAAACTACAGGAAGAGCAACAGCACAGTGACGAGAGGAAATACAGAAACATCAGCAGTGTGTAGATCAGAAGCAGCTCGATGTTAAACTCTTGGATCCTCTAGTCTTCACACTGACTCTTTGTGAATGTGACTGGATGAATGGCGTTGCTATGGGAAACTTTACAGATAAACTCCTCCCCTTTTTTCCAGAGGTCTTTGCTGAGGGTCAGGGTGCTGCTGCGGCTGTAACGGCCGTTCTTCTCTTCTTCTGCACTGATCAGAACCCCGTCCTTCACCTCTGAGCCATCCACTGTCCAGCTCACCAGCGCCCCCTGTGGAGAGTAGTCAGACAGCAGGCAGAGCAGCGAGGACGATTCCTCAGACAGTTGCAGAGGAGACGGAGGGAGCAGAGACACGGAGGGAGCTTTCAGACCCGCTGGAGAAGAGAAAATCATTTGTGAATTATTAGAGATTTCAGTACCTTAGAGGAAATGATCTGGATTTTTTCAACTGTAATAAACTTTAATAAAGTCTGACTTCATACTTTAGAAGAAAAACAGGAGACTTATCAGAGAATCACACCTTACTGAATAAAATTATTATAGAAGAATATAAAAAAAAAGAATTAACTGCATGTGAATTTAATTGTAGACAATTAGAAAAATATAGTTGTTCTTTAAGCTTTACAAACTTTACTTACATTCAGGACAAAGTTCACCTGCTTTGACTTTTAACAGCAGTCAAATTTCCTGAAATGCCATTTTTAGACTGACTTTTTCTAAAGTCAATATTTAAAAAAGTGAGACTGGTATTGAAGTGATACGAATGTCTGTACATCGATGCTGTTCCTGGTGAAATGAGAGTCGTATCTATTTAAATGGATTTCAGGTCCACCAGTGAGAGCAGAATAAAGGAAAATGGTAGTTATGGGACGTCTGTGTTTAGTTTTTAAGGGAAAATCATGACAGAGTTTGAAGGAGACATTTACACCATCTCGAGAACTGCCTGTGTTCCACCACATCTGTCACGATTCTCACTCAGACAAACATCACAAACTGACAGCATGTTCTGTCTGGATTTTCATTTTCACAAAACGTCATGTATGAAATTCTGACCTGCTTCAATATTACCATCAATTTATACTTTTAATATTTAATCATTATTTACTATGAAGTACTATGAAATTTTAAATATATTTCCTATATATGATTTACAGATTCTTAATTTTTTTTTATTGTCATCACTTATTAAAGTGTCACATGATGAAAAAATATCATTTAATCTGAAATTTATTCATAATTTTTTTTATTTATTTATTTCATTTCTAATAATGAAATAAAATCACACTTACTGTTAATAACGAGTTTGGAGCCTCCACCAAAAGTGTACCACAGTGATGCGTTCTAATGAAACCGCCGTACAAAAACCCCCTACACACACACACACACACACACACACACACACACACACACACACACACACACACACACACACACACACACACACACACACACACACACTTTGCATCAGCAGCTCCTGCTTCAGTGCTCGGTGAGGGTTTATATTCCTGTGACTTGAACACTTCATGACTGAGAGCTGCTGTTCAGCATCTTCACCCACATCAACCATGACTTTGATCAGCATCTTCATCTGCACACTGGCCCTCTGGACTCAAGGTGAGAGTTTAACATCGACTCACAGCCTCACACACTTCATTTCATACCGATTCTACACCACTTTACTGCATACACACACAATCTATGTTTCTCTACAGGATCCAGAGGTCAGGGGACTGTAACTCAGACTCCTTCAGTGAAGACTGTTGTTCCAGGAGACACAGTTACCATCAACTGTAAATTCAGCACTGCTGTTTATCATAACTGTGGGCCATCTGGTGTATCATATGACTGTCTCGCCTGGTACCTACAGAAACCTGGAGAAGTTCCTAAACTCCTAGTACATTATGTGAGTCACTTGTTCTCAGGAACTCCAGCTCGGTTCAGTGGCAGTGGATCTAAGACTGACTTCACGCTGACCATCAGTGGACTCCAGGCTGAAGATGCTGGAGATTATTATTGTCAGAGTTACCATGATGGTAATGTGTTCACACAGTGTTTGAGTGTCGTACAAAAACCTGCTGCAGCTGGGAGAGACTGCAAGTGCTGAGGATGAGGATGTGATACAGCACAATAACACACACTATGAACAAAAAAACTACACTAATACACACACACACACACACACACACACACACACACACACACACACACCTACACACACACACACACACACACACACACACCTACACACACAAACACACACAGTTTTCCACCTTTCTCAGCTGTGGAACTTTTTTACTGAACATATTACTGCTAGTGGATACTGGATCTTATCTTAAACCTACTACAGATGCAGGAGATCAGCAGGATAAACACACTTCATTCACACAGTGTTTATTTTCACAAGCTCCTTCAGCTTTAGAGGAAATTCTGCCACATCCAAGTTCGATTTATTTCCCGTTTACGGTTTGATAACTTGCACTGCTAATCTGTTAAAAAGTCAGCCTGCAACATACGAATCAAACTTCCAACCCCAATTCCAAAAATATTGGGATGCTGTAAAAGATTTGCCACCTCAACATGCATAGTAATCCACAAGTTAGAAGCATATTTTCCCTTTCTGGCTAAACAAACCTGTCCCCAGCTTTTGCTAGGGCCTCTCAGGAACATCTGTTGGATGGTTTTAGGACGAATAGTGCACTCTTTAATGCAAGACATTTCAGTACCAGTACCATCTGAACAGGAACACTGGATGTTGGGAAGTAGGGCATCCAATTCCTGTCCACCTAGAAAACCCAACGTTTGTGATCAGGATCCATCTCAAAGTTTTGTCCAATGTAAAAGTTATGGAGTATATCACATGCCCAGATCAACCTCAGGGGCTCCTTTCCTACCTGCACGTATCTTTGTTCGACAGGAGCACGAGACAGTGAGACGTATGCAACAGGTCTTTAATCATCACCTATTTTTGCAGCAGGACTTCTTCCAGTTCATACGATAATGCATTTATATTTGAATTGGATTGTTTACATTATACAAGGTCAGCACTGGTGCAGAACCAACAGTTCTTCATGAACAAAAGATCTCTGAGGGGTTCATCCCTTTCCGCCAGATGCGGAAAGAATTTTCTCAGCTAGTTTAGCATTCCAAGAAAACTCTCATGCTCACTAGAACTAGATATTTTGTTGAACACCTGCTCTGCTGCTGCTTAACAGCTTCAGTCTGTCCTGCCTTGTCCATGGCTTTTTCCAGTGTTAGATCTTTATCTACCTGCATTTGTTCTCCGACAGACATAAATCATTCAAACCCATGACAAACCTGTCTATGACAAAGAACGCGGGGAAACCTTCCTTCAGTGCGTCATATTTCTGAAAATCTTCATCCCTCTAAAAATCTATTTAGTGCTTTTAAAATGTCACCCGCTCCATCGCCCATGTGGTACATGAGTGTATTGATCTAAATGTCTTGCATGAAAGTATGAATGTTACTGGCCTGATGGAGGTGTTCAAATCGCTGAATTCATCTTTTCCATCCTCGGGGTTTGGAAAAGTTGAATGGCTCAGCTGGGTGAATGCTGAATGTGGCACATGGGCCTGGCGCAAGTGGATCTTTTTTCCTCTCAGCAGCTGCATCAGCTGGAGCTCATCGTCTTATTGAACATTGTTCCCTGCTATTGTGACCTCACAAAACTAATAAAACTTCACCTGCCCTGAAATCAACTTCTTCCGCAAAATTCTAAGAGAATCCTAATTTTTACACCATGTTGTACCTGTTGGCTCTTTTCCATCCAGGCATTTTTTTAATTATGTAACTCTTTTTATTTGCCTATTTATTTATTATTTATTATTTTAGACATATCCCACAGCGCCCCCTTCATCCATCGAAACAGTACTGGCAGTCTGTGTATGTCTGGGACCAGTTGATTGAGGTTTTTTTAGAGAATTGTTCTCCCTTTCGGGTTTAATTCAGGATTGTAGCTGCTCAAAAATCCCAGGTCTTCTTTGTCATATTTTTCTTTTTATGATTCGCCAAATATTTGAAATTGGTGTAGGGTCTGGACTGCAGTCGAACCAGTTCAGCTCCCGGACTCTTTTAACTACAAAGCCATGCCATTGTAATAGATGCAGTATGCGCTTCCCTGAAACATTTTTTGTCAGGATGGAGGAATATGTTGCTCTAAAAAATAACATACCTTTCAGCATTATTAGAGCCTTTCCAGATGAAAGCTGCCCATTCCATACTATCAGAGAGGCAAGCTTGTGAATCAAGTGCTGATAATAAGCCGGATGGTCCCTCTCCTCTTTAGTATGGAGGAAGTGGCATCACGTTTTCTTAAAAAGAAATTCAAATTTCAATTCATCTGACCAGAAAAGAGTCTTCTACTTTGCCTAAATCAGAGGACGGCCACCTGTTGCCAATGGACCTAATTACTTTCCAAATGTTCCTCCAGCTGTTTTATTTTAGTAACCTTTACTTTTCCAGGTTTTTGTTGCTCTTTCTCAACTTTTTTTTTAAGACATGATGCAGGAAACAAATCTAAAAATGTGCAAATACGGTTTTCTGAGATTTGCAAATCATTGCATTCTGTTTATTTACATTTTAAAAAGTGTCCCAACCATCATTTTCATGCAGCAAAAAGTATAACATAGGTTTCATGACCTTTGAATGTTATGTGATGTGACAAAGGAAATGAGTAAAATAGATAATTAATATTTACAATACAAATAATATTTCAAACATTTGCCTTCCTTGTGAAAAGTATAAACGTTTAACGCTACAATAGGAGCTGCTGAATTACTTCTTGTTTGCTTTTACGTTTTCTGTAGTCGTGCCGGAGTCGATTTCTGTTGCATACGACCTCGAAACTTTTGACGAATTCAAACGAGCTGAATTAAGAATGAGATAAACTCTAGACGACTTCCAAGACATGCAGTGCAGCCTTTGTTTATCATGAAACATGTGACCAGAAATCACTTTTGAAACTGTTACTCTCTACAACAAAAACATTTCAGCTGTAACTCACTGTTAGTTTTACTCAGTTAGAAAGAGAGAGAGAGAGAAAGTGCAGTGAGGTGTAGCTGAGACTTGCATTACCATGGCTGAACAGATTTCGTTCTCCCAGAATAAAGCAGAAACTTCACCAGATGTTCAACTTCAGTGAAGCACTGAAACACACACACTGAATGTGCAGCTAATCCCACTCTCTCATCACACTGATCATCACCATTAACTCCAATTAAAGAAACACAACGTCCAAAACTCAGCTTTATTTCAGCAGAAACTACAGGAAGAGCAACAGCACAGTGAAAGGAGGAAATACAGAAACATCAGCAGTGTGTAGATTAGAAGCAGCTCGATGTTAAACTCTATCTTGGATCCTCTAGTCTTCACACTGACTCTTTGTGAATGTGACTGGATGAATGGCGTTGCTATGGGAGACCTTACAAATAAACTCCTCCGCTTTTCCCCAGACGTCTTTGCTGAGGGTCAGGGTGCTGCTGCGGCTGTAACGGCCATTCTTCTCTTCTTCTGCACTGGTCAGAACCCCGTCCTTCACCTCTAAGCCGTCCACCATCCAGCTCACCAGCGCCCCCTGTGGAGAGTAGTCAGACAGCAGGCAGAGCAGCGAGAACGATTCCTCAGGCAGTTGCAGAGGAGACGGAGGGAGCAGAGACACGGAGGGAGCTTTCAGACCCGCTGGAGAAGAAAAGCAAATAGAGTTTGTGAACTCCAACAGAGGCAAAGTTGGACATTCTACAGCAGCAAGTCAAGCATTTCCTAGTCATTTTTTTTAACTGGGGAGCCACAGGAACTATTATTGTTGGCCCTCAGTGAGCAACACTGATGGAAATTGAACCACCATGTCTCTTACATATAACAATGTACAAATGAAATTAAAGAAAGATAAAATAATAGATGAATAAAATATTTAAAAATAAATAAATAAATAAATACATCTCAAACTATGGTTTATCTGGGACAATAACATCTATTTTTAAAAAAGGCATTAAAATCATTACTTTCTTACTGCAGCAATTACACATGCAGATGCTTACAGAAATAATCACAGTAACAAACACTCAGATCACACTTACTGTTCACGATGAGTCTGGAGCCTCCACCAAAAGTGTACCACAGTGATACATTCTAATGAAACCGCTGTACAAAAACCTCCGTCACACTGCAACACACACACACACACACACACACACACACACACACACACACACACACACACACACACACACACACACTTTGCATCAGCAGCTCCTGCTTCAGTGCTCGGTGAGGGTTTATATTCCTGTGACTTGAACACTTCATGACTGAGAGCTGCTGTTCAGCATCTTCACCCACAGCAACCATGACTTTGATCAGCATCTTCATCTGCACACTGGCCCTCTGGACTCAAGGTGAGAGTTTAACATCGACTCACAGCCTCACACACTTCATTTCATACCGATTCTACACCACTTTACTGCATACACACACAATCTATGTTTCTCTACAGGATCCAGAGGTCAGGTGACTGTGACTCAGACTCCTTCAGTGCAAACTGTTGTTCCAGGAAACACAGTTACCATCAACTGTAAAAGCAGTCATAGAGTGCATGATGGTACTTATCTACACTGGTACCTGCAGAAACCTGGAGAAGCTCCAAAACTTCTCATCAATCATGTTAATAAATTAAAGTCAGGGATTCCAACTCGTTTCAAAGGCGTTGGATCCGATACTGACTTCACTTTGACCATCAGTGGACTCCAGGCTGAAGATGCAGGAGATTATTACTGCCTTACTGACCTTCAGATCAGTGGCAAATCAGTGTTCACACAGTGTTTGAGCGTCTTACAAAAACCTCAGTCAGCGAGAAGCACAGAGAAACACTGCTTCAGCTGGGAGAGACTGCAGGTGCTGAGGATGTGATACACACAATAACACACACTAACAATGCAAGAAAACACACCACACTGATCTCACTAATGATCTGACAGAGAAGTCCTTATTCAACTATGGATAATTTTTTTATGAATTATTAATCATAATATGTAGCCTTAGAGAAGTTTTTCATTTGTGTATAAATTGTGTGTGCAGAATTTAATAATAAGACCACAAGCAAAAATATCCTTTTAGAAAAATATCTTTTATCATGGTCCTGGGATCTGTACCCAAAGAAGCTTCTCTCAAACAGAGAAAAGCAGAAGTTTAAGAAATTCAATTTAAATCAATTCATTTCAACATTATTTGTAAAACTCTTTTAATGATGCTGATTGTCTCAAAACAGCTTTACAGAAATCTATAGGTTACAAATATACTTTTACATTGAGTAAAGTTAGTTCCTTTAAGTTCAGCCCTAATAAGTGAGCCAGTGGCAAAATTGGTAAGAAAATTTCATTGGATGGTACAAGGAAGAAACCTTGAGAGGATCCAGACTCAAAGAGTTTATTATTGTTCGATCATTGTTGAGGTAATTAAATGTTCACTGATTTACATGCAAATTTGTTCATGGCAATTGGTGCCCTAAGCCATTGTAGCAGACTCTTTATATTAATTACAGTCCACAGCTTGTCTTACCAGAGGATTCCTCAAAAAAATGGACAACCTGAGGATACACAAGATTACTGTGGATGGTAAACAGTTACTAATGATTTCATATGAAAAAATTCTTTTTTGATGGTTTTAGATTAGAATTGCTATGATCAGTGTTGTACTCAAGACTCCAACAACGAACAATTGATCACAAAGTATAAACCCTTAGTAAAAGAGTTATAGAAGGGAATCATTCTGATTACACTATCCAGTTTTTTTTGTATCTGGTTCCTCTCAAACTTTCTTCTTCATGTCTTTTCAGGGAGTTTTATTTCACCACCATCACCTGTGGCTTGAGCACTGAATATGTCACACTGTCACACTGCAGAAGTGTGACAGTGTAATCACTTTTTTTTTTATATATAAAGCTAGGTAAGATTAAAATCTTCTAAAATCCCATTATACTGTATTCATAAAGGATTATGTAGTTTTAAACACCTTTAATTATTTTTTTATTCACAATTGAATAGAGAAACCTTTCAATTCCCAACCTTACTGGGGCTCAGGAAATATATATATTTTTTCAACTCAATAAAATAACTATATAGCTAAAACCCCATGAGGAGCAGTGAGGTGTAAGTGAGATTTGCATTAACACGCCTGAACGAGTTCCATTTCTCCAAGAATAGAGCAGAAACTTCACCAGATGTTCAGCTTCCTTCAGTGAAACTCAGTGAAGCACTGAAACACACACACTGAATCTGCAGCTAATCCCACTCTCTCATCACACTGATCATCACCATTAACTCCAATAAAAGAAACACAACGTCCAAAACTCAGCTTTATTTCAGCAGAAACTACAGGAAGAGCAACAGCACAGTGACGAGAGGAAATACAGAAACATCAGCAGTGTGTAGATCAGAAGCAGCTCGATGTTAAACTCTTGGATCCTCTAGTCTTCACACTGACTCTTTCTGAACGTGACTGGATGAATGGCGTTGCTATGGGAGACCTTACAGATAAACTCCTCCCCTTTTTCCCAGAGGTCTTTGCTGAGGGTCAGGGTGATGCTGCGGCTGTAACGGCCGTTCTTCTCTTCTTCTGCACTGATCAGAACCCCGTCCTTCACCTCTGAGCCGTCCACCATCCAGCTCACCAGTGCCCCCTGTGGAGAGTAGTTAGACAGCAGGCAGAGCAGCGAGCCCTCACACGACTGCAGGGGGGACTGAGGGAGCAGAGACACAGTGGGAGCCTCTGGAAATACAAACACACACACATACACATCATACAAACAGCTAGAAATGTGTTCAATTGGTACATTTGCACTACAGGGATCGTTTTAAAACTCTGTCTGGAGGATTCCAGAAATCAGTGAAATGGCATTTCAAAGGTTCTGATAGGAAAATACAAGCAGCTCTGGCAGGACCCGGTGAATAAAATAAATTGTGAACCAACACAAGTTTGATTGCTTGATTTTAGAACAAATAAAGGTACCAAGATCTGGACAAACAACTCAAACACAAACAGTGCATCGGTGAGAAACTTGGAAAATATGTACAGGAAAATATATACATGCACTATTAAGAGACTCCGAAATAAATAAAATCCAGATACAGATGATCAGCAGCCTTTTACAGAAGTATTTTCTGGTCAGATGAAACAAATAAAGAAACTGGTTGTTCATAGTGATAAGCCGTTTCAATGTATGGCGAAAACACTGGAGAATTTAGAAAAATTCAAATAAAACAAGTTACTAAACATCAGTTGAAAAAAATCTAAATTTGGTCACTGCTGGCTTCAGCTGGATGTTGATTCTAAACAATATTCTATAGTTGTAACAAATACAACAATATAAAATGATTGGACTGGCCATTACAAAACTCTGACCTGGATTTCAGGGAAATATATACCTTTAATATTATGTTTATCTGAAGTTTATGAATAAAAGTCATGTGAGAAAAAGAGTGTAAAATGAACTGCTTTTGTCTGAAAAGAACAAAATACACTTACTGTTGTCTGGATAAGTCTGGAGCCTCCGAACTCCTAATACATTATTTGAGTCACTTCTCGGTTCAGTGGCTGTGGAGCTAAGACTGACTTCACTCTGAAAACACACCACACTGATCCACATAAGTCTTTATTGAACTGTGGATAAGTTTTTATTAATTAATAACCAATAATATGTGGCCCTAGAGAAGGTTTTCATTTGTGTACAAACTGTGTGTACAGTATCTTACAAAAGTAAGTACACCCCATTTCAGCAACCATTTTAGTATCTCCTCAAGGGATAATAGTATAGAAATGTTACTTGGATACATTTTAGAGAAGTTAATGTGCAGTTTTACTGTCCTCTAAAAATAACTAAACATACAGCCATTATTGTCCAAACTGGCAACAAAAGTACACCCTAAGGGAACATGTTAAAACTGTGTCCAAAGTGTGAATATTTAGTGTGAGCACCAGTGTTATGTAGCACTGCTTCAATCCTCCTGGGTATGGAATATACCAGAGCTGCACAGGTTGTTGCTGGGATCCTCTTCCACTTCTCCATAATGACATCACAGAGCTGCTGGATGTTAGACACATGGTGCTTCTCCACCTTCCGCTTGAGGATCCCCAAGGTGCTCAACAGGGTTCAATTCTGGAGACATACTTGGCCACTCCATCACTTTCAGCTTCAGCTTTCTCAGCAATGCAGTTGTCATCGTTCAGTCCCAGTTTCTAAAGGGAGAGCATCATGTTCTGCTTTAGAATGTCACAGTACATGCTGTAGTCCATGTTTCCCTCAATGAACCGCAGCTCCCCAGTACCTTGATGCTACCACCACCATGCTTGACTGTAGGCAAGACACAGTTTTCTTGGTTCTCCTCACAAGGGCAACACCACACATACTTGACACCATCTGAGCCATCTATAGACCACAGTACATGGTTCCAGTAACTCATGCTCTTGGACAGATTGTCTTTAGCAAACTGTTAACTTTCTTGTGAGCCGCTTCAGAGAGGCTCCTTTTGGGACGACGGCCTGCAAACCTACTTATTGCAGTGTGCGGCAATATTTTGTATGGTTGTATTTTGTATGTTCACAAAAACATGAACATGATGAATAATACATGTGGCGTTGCATGTTTACGACGTACAGCTGTTATCACTGAGGGTGTACTCACTTAGTTGCCAGTTATTTATAAAATAATGGCTGTATGTTGAGTTTTTTTTAGAGGAGAGTAAATCTGTACTGTATACAAGCTGCACATTGACTACTGTAAGGGGGTACTCACTTTTGTGGAATACTGTACATAATAGATTAATGAGGCCACAAGGAAATATTCTTTTACTTTTCACAATACCTTTTAGTATGGCCCTGAAATCAGCACCCAAAGAAGACTTCTCAAATAGAGAAAAGCAGAAGTTCAAAAAAATTTCCTTTGTACAGTGCAATTAAAAATGGTCATCGTCCCAAAACAGCTTTACAGAAATCTATCAATTACAAATACACTTTTAAATTTAGGAACGTTAGTTTATCTCTAATAAGTGAGCCAGTGGCAAAAGTGGCAAGAAAACCTCCTTAGATGGTATAAGGAAGAAACCTTGAGAAGAACCAGACTCAAAAGGGAAACCGTCCTCAACTGGGTGACACCAAATGATCACTTATTATAGTTCCATCATTGTTGGGGTCATGAAATGTTCACTGATAGACACAAATTTTCAGGGCAATTAAAAGCCCTAAACCATTGTAACAGACTCTTTATATCAATCACAGTCCAAATCTATTTTCATGCTTCTTAAGCAGTGGGTGCAAAGGGGACTAGCATATGGCAACCTAAAAACAGCAAAGATAATCGCAATTTGACATTAAACTGATGCAAGCTTTAAATGGGGTTCAAATTCCTAATTCAAAAACTTGACCTCGATGCCTGTCACCTGTCCAACTAGAGGCCAATTTCAAACTTCCCCTTTGTTTGCAGTAGTCTAGAAAAGTTTGTAGTGCAGCAATCATGCTTAAACCTGTATAGAAATAACATTGCTGAAATGTATCAGGATTTAGGCCTCATCATAGCACAGATACAGCCCTGGTTAAAGTGGTAAATGACCTGCTACTGGCTTCTGATCAGGGTTTTGACTCCTCGCTTGTGTTGCTTGAATGTAGTGCAGCTTTTGACACTATTGATCCTAATCTTTTCTCTGAAAGACTTGAAGATGTTGTTAGAATAAAGGGAACAGCTCTCTCCTGGTTTAGGTCTTATTTGACTGGTCATGATCATTTGTTGATGTACAGTAAATGGTGAGTTTTCCTCAATTCCTGAGTTAAAGTTTGGTGTTCTGCAGGTGTCTGTATTAGGCCCATTGCTTTTTGTTATATATGCTGTTTTTGGGTGAAATTATTTGGCAACATGATATTAGCATCCATTGCTATGTTGACAATATACAGAATGCTTCAGCAAAGCCAGATGAGAGAGATCAGCTTAACAATGTTGAGAAGTGTGTAAATGACATTAGACAGTGGATGTTTATTTTCTACTAAACTTTAATAAAACAGCAGTACTCTAACACAGACCACATGCAGATATATGTAAGATTTCGGATTACATAATATCTCTCAATACTTTTTCGGTCTTTCCATGTACAGTAAAAGACCTTGGTATATGGTATAGTTTTTTTTTAATTCTCAGGTCGATAATATTACTACTAGGACAGTCTTTTCCATCCTAGAAATGTTGCTAAAATAAGTAATGTGAATAAATAACATGTAGTTCACCCAGCTTGGAGTTTGGATGCTATCTCCCTTTTACTCTTACAAGCTCAATCAGGTTTGTTGATGGTGGAGTAAATGAGTATTATTGTCAGGCGAGGAGAAACGGAGGTGGAAGCCGTAGTGGTTTGAACAAGTTTTAATGAGAAGAATCGATAGGAAGTGAGAGAAGGGAAAACAGGCAATAGCAGGTGTATCCGTGGTACGGATGGGACGAGGTTCACTAAGTCCATCCTGGATACCGAAGGGTAGAGCAGATATCCGTGGTACGCCCTGGACAGGCAAGGTCCACAAAGTCCGATAACGTAATTGTAGAATGATGGGAAAACTCCCGAAGTGCCTGGAAGAGGCGAGGTCCACACATAGTTACGGAGTACGTCTAGCTCTCCTAGCACAACGTGCAATAACGGACAACCTGAGAGCAGAGCCGAGGTCCTTAAGTAGACCAGGTAAATGAGCCTCAGGTGTTGGTGGTTAATAGGATGGAGAAGCGCTCCGTGCAGGCACTGGCTTTGCCTCTCTCGGCGCCCTGACAATTATACTGTATGTCCCAGGGATCCCTCATGTCTCTGTTGCCTTTTGGATCTCCCTTTTAATGATCTTGACACAGCTTGCTTTGTGAGAGGATGCCCTAAAAATGGACAAGCTGAAGATACACAAAATTACTGTCTATAGCACACAATTACGAACCATTAAGATAGATTTGGACTGCATTTCATATGGAAAATTCTACTTTGATGGGTTTAGATTAGAATTTCCATGAACTTTGTTGTACTCAAGACTCCAACAGTGAACAGCTGATCACATCAAACAAAACAGACTTTAGAATTGCACTTTTTGACTCTGGGTAAAAGAGTTATAAAAGGGAATCATTCTAATCACACTAAACAGTTTTTGAGTCTGATTCCTCTCAAACTTTCTTCCTCATGTCTTCTCAAGAAATTTTGTCTCACCACCTCTACCTCCAGAAGTGTGAGAGATCCTCAATTGATTGATTTGTTATAGAATTTAGTGACTTCCACAAATTCTCACCTAAAGTAAATTCAAACATGAGTTATTTGTCTAATTAACACTTTTCCCCCACAATTGAATAGAAAAACCTTCTAATTGCCAAACTTGCTAAGGGTCAAGAAAAAGGTTAATTGTTTAACTGTCTAAAATTAAAACATTTTGTTTAAGATGTTTGGAAGAACCTTAACAGATTCAATATTAATTCTGTGTTAAGTAGACAACTTTAAGCTAAAACCCCATGAGGAGCAGTGAGGTGTAAGTGAGATTTGCATTAACATGCCTGAGTTCCATTTCTCCAAGAATAGAGCAGAAACTTCACCAGATGTTTAACTTCCTTCAGCGAAACTCAGTGAAGCATTGAAACACACACACTGAATGTGCAGCTAATCCCACTCTCTCATCACACTGATCATCACCATTAACTCCAATAAAAGAAACACAACGTCCAAAACTCAGCTTTATTTCAGCAAAAACTACAGGAAGAGCAACAGCACAGTGACGAGAGGAAATACAAAAACATCAGCAGTGTGTAGAATTAAAACCCTATTGGAGATGGATGAGAAGCAGCTCAATGTTAAACTTCTCTAATCCTTTAATCTTCACACTGACTCTTTCTGATCGTGACTGGATAAATGACATCTCCCACCTCACACAAACTCCTCCCCTTTTCCCCAGAGATCTTTGCTGAGGGTCAGGGTGCTGCTGCGGCTGTTAAGAAACTTATGGAATTTATTTCATGCAAAATTAGGCAGAAGAAGGTACTCATTCAAAAAAATACTTAAAAAAGAGAGAATTAAATAGTTTTTATGGAACGATACCGACATTTTTGTATTATAAAAAACGTTAAAAAAATGTAAAGAAAGCATTAGAATCAGTGGTGCATATTAATAAATTACTGGTCTTCTAAAAATCTTAGCCTGATTAAAGAAGCCGTAGCAGTTCAGCTTCTTCTCTGATCGATGTCTCGTCCGACCTGCCAGGATCCACAGAGGATCGCTCTGCCTGCTGCTACTGTGGCCAGGAGAAAGAACAGAAACGCCAAGCAAACACCACCAAACATCAGCCCTCGCTCAACCTCACTCACTCCACCTACAGGCAGAGAGATTTATTGTATGTTAGAATATTTTTTCATTAGGAATTATTTCAAAACTTAAATAGTTTTTCTACTGAACCAAGAACTTCTAATATAAATGTTTTTATGACTTGTTTCATGTTTTTGTTCCTGCAACACTCATAAAGCTGCATTTTTCACACCTAAAAATTTTTTAGTCAAGTTTGAAGCTGAAGCTCTTTTATTCCAATTGCTTTTCACAGATTAAAAAAAAAAAAAAAAAAAATATATATATATATATATATATATAATATATAAAATATGTGTGCTCTTGCACATCAATACTGTAATCCACATTTGAAAAAAGAAGACTAATAAACAGCAAACTGGTGTTTACATGGTGGCATGTATGTTTCTTGCCTGTCTTTTAGTTAACAATATTTCACATAGCCAAAAATTTACAGAATAAATACATAATAATAATAATTTTAAAAGATTACTACATAAATACAGCGTGGTGCAAGGATATGGGAAATTTTGGAAGGAGGAGTTCCAGTGAGCTCGCTTCGGTGTGGCTGGGATTTGAACTCACAACCTTCTGATCCAAAGTCCTTAACCATTAAGCTACCACCTCCCTGATATCCTGATGTGCAGGCTGTCCAACAGCACTTGGGGACTGTTGAACGTCCACACTGGTAACAACGCTGAAATTCCCTGTTACACTCACACTATTAGCATCCTTATAAATGGTTTTATATTGAATGCCCATTGTGCACCACTTCACTGCTCCATTATAACTAATGGCAAGGGGTTCTAAAGGAGCTCATACTGGTTCCAAACAATCGCCGACACCCCAGAATCACCAACTCCTCCAAAATTCCCTTTTTCCCTGCAACACTCTGTACGTTCTCACCTTTTTGCGGGAAGACGGTCAGATTGGCCGCTGGAGAATGCCTACAGTAGTAAATCCCAGAGTCTGACACTGAGACATTCCTTATAACAAGTGATGAATCAGGTAATATAACATAACGTTTGTCTGGGTCACGTCTGTACACGACGGTGTGTTGTTTATCTTGAGCAAAAATGGCATCATCGCTCTTGTCATTGGTGCCTTTGGTCCAGAAAGCGCTTTCCATGCTGTGACAGTAGAGCATGAAGTTGTTCCCTTCTGTACGAGTCTGGTTAAACAAGGCTGGAAAAAATAAAGGTGAATGTTTTTCTTGTTGTAATGTGTAAGTCAGGGGGAAAACAAAGAATTCCTTTATGTTACACAAGGATACAAAAGGTGGAGAAAGTGAGGTGGAAAGGTTTGTTATGACCACCTTTATATTTTAATGAGAAAAAAGTAGATTAAATCTATTTTAAACTAAGAAGAAAATGTCTATATGGAAAATGTCTCTAAAAGTCCTATAATCTCCCTGCTGGACATTTGACTCTGTGTTTCTATGGTTTTTTTTAAGGTACATGCAAACTTTCTTGATTCCTTTTTCAAAAGAATTTCCTAATTTATTAAAGTGTACACCTGCTGCAGACATGCATTTTAATCATCTTAAAATTAAAGCTAACAGCAAGTTTATAAAAACGTTTACAGTAAAATATATAGGAAAAAGAGCAGTGGGCCTAGAACAGAACCATGTATAACACCAAACTTTATTAACAACATTTCCTGTTCTTCTAAAAAAATTATTATAATCCCTGCTGTCCAAATCTGTCTTGAGATAAAGTAATGCAAGCAAGGGAATTTATCACTTTAACAGCTCCTGACTAAATGGTTTAATTTCTTTAGTTTTAAAGAGATGTATTTTTGAGAAGATTGACTGCTTGACATGCTGAGAAGGATCCTGATTAAACATTCAATGGGAATATAGATATTAGTTTGTAGAATTGTTAGTTTAATTGATTGACGAGTCATTAATCACTCCGATATGTGTAACAGCTATGAGGACAGCAGCTAGCCTGACACTATATGCTAAATGAAATATAAACAATAGAAGCAATTTCAATTAAAAAAAACTATTTACCTACCAGATAATGGTGTGATGGTCAAATTGAACATTGGGAAATCCTTACAGTAATAAACCCCGGAGTCAGACAAAGAGACATTCCTTATACTGAGTGATGAATCAGGTAATATCTTGAAGCGCTTGTCCAGATCAAGTTTGCATATGAAGATTTCACCCTTAAAAAGAGAAATGTAGACGTCCATTTTCCCTTCAGAATTGTGTTTTCTCCAAGTCATTTCCCCACTATTTTCACAGTGGAGGATGATGTTGCTTCCCTCCGTGGCATTGACTGTCAAAACATGATTGAAAGAGCAAACAACAGGAAAAGACAAATATATTAAAAATATTTCTATAAAAAACCTTTAATAGGGTGTTTATGGCAGCCCATAATCTGTTTGGTGAAAAGAATACTGAACAAGAGAGGGGCTCTGACCAAACATGGGCAAATGTTTCCAGTGAGCTATAGTAACACCATTGGGTAAATTTGAAAACTTATTTGGAAGTATGTTTATGGTCATAACTTTTGACTTTTGAACCATATCCCCACAATGTAAAAACAAAAATCCCACTATGAATACAATTTCTGCCATCTTGGTTTTAAAACGTAATCCTTCAAAATGCCTCAGTGAATCTGACAGCAAAAAGATCAAACAGGAAGTAAGGCTGTATTTGTGCACTGACACAAACCTAGTTTATCATCTTCAGGACAATGTTACAGCACCACCTCCTGGCCAAAGGTTACAATAACATGCTAAACATGCTGCCATCTATCTCCTGTAACTGCTAACTACTCCTCCAAATGTCCAATCTTTATCTAGTTTGAATTAGATCATCCTGAGACCTGTCTGAACAAAACCAACATCTGAAATCCAAACACACTTACTACTTCTTCTACTTAGCGATCTCCACAGCAGATTAACCATCTCCATATCACTCTGTCCTCCACATCTGCCTCTTTCAAACCAACCACCTGCATGTCTTCCCTCACCACATCCATGAACCTCCTCCTTGGTCTTTCTCTTTTCCTCCTGCCTAGTGGATCCATCCTCAGAATTCCTCTACTGATATATCCCATGTTCCTCCTCTTCACATGTCCAACAATCTCCCTCAATTTGTCTCCAAAATGTCCTACATATGTTGTCTCTCTAATAAACTCGTTTCTAATCATGTCCAGCATCTTCATCTCTGCCACCTCCAGCTCCACCTCCTGTCTCCTCCTGTCAATTTCACTGTCTTTAAACCATACAACATCTCAGGTCTCACCACAGTCCTATAAACTTTCCCTTTCACTCTCACAGATACTCTTCTATCACAAATTTCTCCTGCTATCACTCTTCTCCACCCACTCCACCCTGCCTGCACTCTTTTCTTCACTTCTCTAACACACGCTTCATTACTTTGCACTCTTGACCCCCAGGTACCTGAACTCCACTACCATCTCCACCTCTTCTCCCTGCAACTGCACCACTCCACTGCCCTCCCTCTCATTCACACACATGTACTCTGTCTTACTCCTACTGACTTTCACTCCCCTTCTCTCCAGCATGTACCTCCACCTTTCCAGACTCTTCTCAACCTGCTCCCTACTCTCACCACAAATCACAATATAATCCGCAAACATCATAGTCCATCCAGACTCCTGTCTGACCTTGTCCTTCAATCTGTCCATCACCAATGCAAACAGGAAAGGGCTCAGAGCCGATCCTTGATACAATCCAACCTCCACCTTAAACTAGTCTGTCGTTCCTATCAAAATCCATCTGAACATCTGAAATCCAGATCAACTTGAATGGACCTGTTGGCCATCTTGGAATTTGCTAAAACCTGCTTTTTTTGCTATTCCTCCTGGAAATTATGTCTAATCAGCACCAAATTTGGTAGACATCATCTTTCTAATCAGGTTCTGCATAACAGCAAACAAAAATAGCAACAAAATAGCAACAGACAATACAGCAGCAGCTGCAGCATCAATGACACCCTGCTGCCTATTTTGTTCAACTGGGTCTTTGCACCTACAGTCCGAGAATTTCACCACTGTTTGTGATCAAGACATACATCGCATGATTTAAACTACACATCAGTCTGAAATTATAGCTTTGCTTTCCTGTTGCTTCTTGTTGCAACAAATGTCTGTAAATGTGTGGTTCACATGGTTCACATGGAAAAGGCTGCTTGCAATTTTTCTTGTCCTACCTGTGGCATTTCTGGAGGCAGATGCGGCCGTGTAGGTGTTCATCGAGGAATCTGACAAACCTAGAATTAGAACAGCCAATCTAAACAATAATAATAATAATAATAATAATTCAGATGAAAAACATCTGACCACCCTGTTTCAAAATCAAACCGGAAATGAGATCTGGGTCATTGGTTTTGTAATTGGCTGATTTTATTAGTCGTTATTTTGTGGGTACTGTTCTGATGTTATCCGGTCACACAGTCAGGTAGGGTTTATATGAAACGTGTTGAATTGTGTTCATTGTGTTTCTTGCTTTAGTAACGACATTAATTTTCACTGTATGAGATTCCTGTGTGATGCAGCGCTCTGTTCTACTGCGTTTCTATATAATACTGATATGTGGCGACATAATGATGGTATTAAGGGGAGGATTGATTCCGGCAGGCTTCCCGTGGGCTCACCACCTGCAGGAGGGACCGTAAGGGACGGTGCTGTGAGGATTGGGCAGCAGTCGAAGGCGGGGGCCTGCTTAGACTGCTGCCCCCGCGACCCGAATTACGGATAAGCGGGAGACAATGAATGAATGAATGATTCCGGCAGGACACCCCTGAAGGCCTGAGGTTGAAGTGCATGACCCACAACTGTATTCTTTTGTACTTAATCGAATTCTTGATATGACCCAGTGTCAGAACAAATATCCATTTTGTCACAATTCTTTGAATATAACCAAAAAGTGTTACCAATGTTTTAAAATTGTAAAAAAAGAAAAAAATCTACCCACCTTGTGACGGCAGGACTGTCAGTTTAACGAGTAGATCATCACAGCGGTAAATCCCAGAGTCTGAGGCTAAAGCTTTTTTGATAAGAAGCGATGAATCAGGCAAAACAATATATCTGTTGTCTGGATCATGACCACATATAAACGCATCTTGTTCTTCTTAATCAAAATGAATAAACTCTATTTTGTCACCAGTGTGTTTTGCCCAGAAGACTTCCTTGTCGTAGTCACAGGCCAGTCTGATGTTTCGCCCTGCGGTGCGGCTTTGACTGAATCCGTCTGCCAAAACATGAACATTTATTTATTTATTCATTTCCCCAAAACACATGCAGTGTATATTAATATGAAAACAGAAGTAACACACTGTTTTTCCACAGCGTCATTTTTTAATACCTAGATCACTTACTTATCTACGAGGTGGAATCAAAACGTTTTAAGACAAGTTTCGGTTTGCACGGCTATGATTTCTTCATGGACAGCAAGTTAGAACAAAGCGCAAATGTGAAATTCCACGTACAGTAAGGAAAATAAGTATTTGAACATCCTGCTATTTTGCAAGTTCTCCCACTTAGAAATCATGGAGGGGTCTGAAATTGTCATCGTAGGTGCATGTCCACTGTGAGAGACATAATCTAAAAAAAAAAAATCCAGAAATCACAATGTATGATTTTGTAACTATTTATTTGTATGATACAGCTGCAAATAAGTATTTGAACACCTGAGAAAGTCAATGTTAATATTTGGTACAGGAGCCTTTGTTTGCAATTACAGAGGTCAAACGTTTCCTGTAGTTTTTCACCAGGTTTGCACACACTGCAGGTGGGATTTTGGCCCACTCCTCCACACAGATCTTCTCTAGATCAGTCAGGTTTCTGGCCTGTCGCTGAGAAACACGGAGTTTGAGCTCCCTTCTTCTCCCTTCTTTAAACCCTAAAGATTCTCTATTGAGTTTAGGTCTGGAGACTGGCTAGGCCATGCCAGAACCTTGATATGCTTCTTACAGAGCCACTCCTTGGTTATCCTGGCTCCTGGCTGTGTGCTTCGGTCATTGTCATGTTGGAAGACCCAGCCTCGACCCATCTTCAATGCTCTAACTGAGGGAAGGAGGTTGTTCCCCAAAATCTTGCAATACATGGCCCCGGTCATCCTCTTCTTAATACAGTGCAGTCACCCTGTCTCATGTGCAGAAAAACACCCCAAAGCGTGATGCTACCACCCCCATGCTTTACAGTAGGGATGGTGTTCTTGGGATGGTACTCATCATTCTTCTTCCTCCAAACACGTTTAGTGGAATTATGACCCAAAAGTTCTATTTTGGTCTCATTTGACCACATGACTTTCTCCCATGACTTAAGAGGTGCCTGGACATGTGCTGGTTTAAGCAGGGGAACCTTCCGTGCCATGCATGATTTCAAACCATGACGTCTTAGTGTATTACCAACAGTAACCTTGGAAACCGTGGTCCCAGCTCTTTTCAGGTCATTGACCAGCTCCTCCCGTGTAATTCTGGGCTGATTTCTCACCTTCCTTAGGATCATTGAGACCCCACGAGGTGAGATCTTGCATGGAGCCCCAGTCCGAGGGAGATCGACAGTCATGTTTAGCTTCTTCCATTTTCTAATGATTGCTCCAACAGTGGATCTTTTTTCACCAAGCTGCTTGGCAATTTCCCCGTAGCCCTTTCCAGCCTTGTGGAGGTGTACAATTTTGTCTCTAGTGTCTTTGGACAGCTCTTTGGTCTTGGCCATGTTAGTAGTTGGATTCTTACTGATTGTATGGGGTGGACAGGTGTCTTTATGCAGCTAACAACCTCAAACAGGTGCATCTAATTTAGGATAATAAATGTAGTGGAGGTGGACATTTTAAAGGCAGACTAACAGGTCTTTGAGGGTCAGAATTCTAGCTGATAGACAGGTGTTCAAATACTTATTTGCAGCTGTATCATACAAATAAATAGTTTAAAAATCATATATTGTGATTTCTGGATTTTTTTTTTTTAGATTATGTCTCTCACAGTGGACATGCACCTACGATGAAAATTTCAGACCCTTCCATGATTTCTAAGTGGAAGAACTTGCAAAATAGCAGAGCTAAAACAGAGCTAGTCTCAGAACTTTTTGATACCACCTCGTATATTTGATTATTGTCTTGAGCTTGGATTTGTCCATTTTCATTGTTTTTGCAAACTCAAACTGAGGATTTATTACTGTCAATACAGGATTTAATACACATCAATATTCAGATTTAGATGTACTTCAACTTTAAACAGCCATGTAAAGCTTTTAAAGGTCTGAATAACAAAACATTCAGATGAGCAAGAATTAAGTGAATGCATTTCTGAGACTCTCTGGTGCATCTTAGTGCATTAATGCATGCTTAATCAGTCACTTAATGCATCTCATTGCGAAATTTGCGGTAGACTTTCTGTACACGAAGATAAAAATCATGATAATGTTTGTAAAATTCCAGACGTCGGAGTTCATCAACTCTTCTGAAGCTAAATAAACAGTGAACACCTACATTTATGGCATTTGGCAGACACTATTTTCCAGAGAGGCTTATTGTTATTACAGTCATTACAGCTGAGCATGTGGAGCTTGAGGGCTTTGCTCAAGTCTTCAAAAGTGTCAGTTTGGTGTTGATGGGATTTAAGTCGTCCTAAACAGTGAGATACACCTCCTGAATGGAACGATTCTTAGTCATAATGATTTGTTATATGCCCAATAAAAGCTTCATATTTCACCATCTGGTGTTTGGTCCATTATTTTATACTCAGGATTATAGATACATTAACACACAAGCTCAAGCTCAGTCCAGCACCACTGATGTCATCACAAAATGTCCAAAACGTTTAGGGTTTGCTATATAGTGTTTTTGCTCATAAAGATATATATCTGATACCACAAGATCAGCACGATGAATCATAAAAGCAAATAAAAAATATAGAAATTAACCACAAAAGCTCTAGTACCAATATGAACCATTAACAAAGTGATGGAAAAGCCCAAATGTGCAGAAAGAAAAGATCTGAACATACAGCGAAGGTGCACAGAATAAATCAAAACTTTAAATATAATGGGAAGCCCAGGCACTGCCCTGTCATACCTGAACAGAACACGTGTCACTGACCTGATAAAGGAGTCACAGTCAGATTTATCATTGCGTTGCCATTGCAGTAGTAAATCCCCGAGTCTGTAAGAGAGAGACGCTTTATCATGAGTGACATATCAGGTAACACAGTGTAGCGGTCATCTGGATCATGTCTGTACATGGTTGTATCTTCATTATTCGGGAATATATAGCGTTCTGCTCTTCCACCATCAGTGCGTTTGCTCCAAGCACCTTTTCCCTCATTTTCACAGCGGAGGATGATGTCAGTACCCTCTGTGCCACTCTGGCTAAACTGGCCTGTCAATGTACAAATGATTTATTACAAATAAGACAGATTTTCTTGTATGAACAACAAACAAATTCAACACCAACATAGATACAATTGCTAGAGAGCTAAATTAAATCAAATTACCAGCACATAAAAAAACCCAGGTTTACCTTAAATTCCATATCCACAGTAAAATATGAATCAAAAAGATTTAGTTGAATAAGCATTGCTTCTTAATTCATCCATCTTGAGTAAGTTTTTCTTGCTTAAACTGAATCTGAAGCTTTTCTCAAAAGGGGTAAAATACAAGCTAGATGCTACACACTATATTCATGATTAATGGCATATTTGAACATGGGAGGGAATTGGAGAACTCAGAGGAAGGCAGAACAGACAAAAACCCGAGCTCAGGATCGAACCAGGGAGCTGTGAGGTGGAAATGCTACTCAATACACCTCCATGCTGCTAACTTCAATATACAAACTGATTGTGGTGTCCCATAACATACATTCAAATCGTCATAAAAATCGTTCTGCTCGATAAATATAAATTCAGAAGCTCTGTCTTACTGGTCCACTCTACTTACCAGACTGAGCAGAGATCACACACTCCGCGAGCAGGAGAAAGAGGAAAATACAATGCATCTTCACAGTCTTCATCTCATGCTGAGAAGAAACTGATAAATACAGTTTCAGGAGTATTATATCTGTATGTGTGTGAGCATGTGGTTCACGTGCTCCAGTTTCTGTGTTACTTTGTAGATTGTGTTTTTCCGTGTTGTGGCCTGAAGTTGTGGCCACATGCTGAACACTATCTGTGCAGACAGAGCAAACAGGTTTATTTTAGTCACATCAGACCACAGGACAAGGTTCCAGTAATTCGAAAAACCACATTTGGGGGTCAGATGAAAAATTCAATTCATTTTTATTTGTAGAACCCTTTAAACAGTAGGCATTGTCTCAAAGCAGCTTTACACAGATAATGTGGTAATAAAGAACGTATAAGATGTTCTTTATAAGTGTAAGTTTGTCCCTAATGAGTGAGCGAGAGAGAGAGTGTCCTTACTGTTGTATGAAAGTTAATGTCACTGTGCAGTTTGGACTCCGGCAAGACTCGCTATGGCAGCATAACTAAAAGGGAGAACCAGAAGGTAACACAGACATGAGGGATCTCTGGGATAAGAGACGACCCACCACACCACCGTCAACAAACCCGAGTGAACGTGTGAATGTGAGGGGACGACAGCGTACAAATATACCAGTTCACCAAACACTCTATATCCATGTTCCCTCCAGATCTGCTCCTTTACCTAAAACAAAATCTACTGATAAAAGACTTGACTAAATAAATATATTTTCAACCTCGACTTAAACACTGAGACTGTGTCTGAGTCCCGAACACTGATTGAATGTTGTTCCATAACTGTGGGGCTTTATAAGAGAAAGATCTGCCCCCTGATGTAGTCTTCATTATTTGAGGTACTGACAAATAACCTGCACCTTTTGATCTAAGTAGGCGTGGAGGATCATACTGGTACAGAAGTTCACTCAGATACTGCGGTGTGAGACCGTTAAGTGCTTTATACGTCAGTAGTAGTATTTTATAATCAATGTGAGATTTGATTGGGAGCAGTGTAGACTAATTAATACAGGGGTGATGTGGTCATATTTCCTAGATCTAGTGAGGACTCTTGCTGCTGCATTCTGAACTAACTGAAGCTTATTTCTGCACTTACTCGCACACCCAGACAGTAAAGCGTTACAGTAGTCTAATCTAGAAGTAACAAAAGCATGAACTAGTTTTTCTGCATCCTGTAACGACATCATATTTCTAATTATTCACGTGAGCCTCAAAGGAAAAACTAGGGTTGATAATCACAGAAAGGTATTTCACTGCTGTACACGCTGAAACAGAAACACCATCCAGAGATGCTACGGAATCAGAAAGTTTGCTTCTAGCTGCATGTGGTCCTAGTAAAAGAAGAAAGTTATCAAGCATCCACTGTTTAATGTCCTTTACACACTCCTCAACATTTTTAAGCTGATCTCGCTCATCTGGCTTTGCTGAAATATACAACTGTGTATCATCAGCATCGCAGGTAACACATCTTGGGGTTAGATGTAACCATTGAGGGATCAGATGTAACCCATCATGGGGTCAGAATTAACCACTAAAATGGGTTAGATGTAACAAAGCATGGATTTAGATGTAACACAATGTGGGATCATATGTACTGTAACACAACATGAGAACAGTATGGCTACATGAATAGGAATGCTAAGCTAAGAATAGACTGGCATAGATATGCAGTTTATATACCAGAAGGTGAACTAAAGACTTGTTCACTTGTGAATCTTAGAGTTTCCACCAAAGAGGAAGGTTACAAAGGTGTTGATGAACCATCCTTAGAAATTGTCCAAGCCCAAAAAGCATTATATTTGAGACATTGTTTGGTGTTTTGACTGATGGAGTCTGAATATCACATATGGCATAACTGATTGTCTTGGGTTCACAAAGGCTGCCTTCCACTCAACATAGTTATATGCAGGATACAACTTGCAGTGAAATGAATCCAGACAAATTGTGTATTAAGTAAAAGGTCTATAAAATCAAAATATAAAAGAACAAGTACAAGTAAGAACAGATCAATTGTATTATATAACGATAAGGTGGTACTTAAAAAAAGGTGCAAATATATTTAAATGTAAATTATTAAGTATGCAGTACAACATGTGGTGGAGGTATAACGGAGGTGGAGTGGGTGGAGAAGAGTGATACCAGGAGTGATTTGTGATAGAAGAGTATCTGTGAGAGTGAAAGGGAAAGTTTATGGGACTGTGGTGAGACCTGAGATGTTGTATGGTTTAGAGACAGTGGCATTGAGTAAAAGACAGGAGGTGGTGCTGGAGGTAGCAGAGCTGAAGATGTTGAGATGTTCATTAGGAGTGAAGACGATAGACAGGATTAGAAAAAAGTTTATTAGAGGGACAGCGCATGTAGGACATTTTGGAGACAAGGTGAGGGAGGTGTGATTGAGATGGTTTGGACATGTGAAGAGGAGGGACATGAGGTATATCAGTAGGAGAATGCTGAGGATGGAGCCACCAGGAAGGAGAAAAGAGGAAGACCAAGGAGGAGGTTTATGGATGTGGTGAGGGAAGACATGCAGGTAGTTGGTGTGAAAGAGGCAGATGTAGAGGACAGGGGTGGGGGGTATGGAGAAGGATGATTCGTTGTGGCGCCCCCTAATGGGAGAAGCCAAAAGAAGAAGTATTAATTCTGGGAATTGGATTTCAACGACAATTTCAGCGTTTTTCCAACAATAGTAAGATTTTTCAAGTAGAAAATATAGGTAAGGATTAAAATTTTTTACTTACATGTACAAATACCCTGAAAAATATACTACACATGATAGAAATAATACCTCACAACAAGAGCATAGACAGGGTTCCAAAGAGCACACAGATAGCTTACCAATCTGCTTACCAAGCATCAGCTTCCACTGTCTAGACTGTCTAGGAAGGTGAGCACTTTTCATCAACAGTCCCCATTAATCCAAGGGCAAGTAGAACACTAAAGTTTTACATCCAAAACGTACAGTATAAGAAGTGTTTATAACCACACATAAATCTGTGTGAAAATATGCAGGCAAATTGAGCTTTTAAGCCACGGCTGTAGATTAAAGTTTTTTTTCTTAAATGCTAAACTCCAATCTTTAAACCCGGAAACAGTGGCCTAAACCGATTTGTGGAATAAAAAATTTTTTAGCAAGACTTTCAGATAGTTAGACTCCTTTTGCAAATATCAGCCAAAGTTACACTTCTGCACAGATCACATATCATTTACTCACAAATCAAAATAGTTCTCCCTTTTTTTTTTTTTTAAAGATCTGATCAAACCGAGATAAACAAGATAAATGTATATGTGAGAAGTTTAGCAAGGAGAATGAGTGGTGGTGGAGGAGGAGGAAGAGGACAAATGCATGGTGGTGGAGGAGGAGGAAGAGGACATGAGTGGTGGTGGATGAGGAGGAAGAGGATGTCTGAGAGGTGGGGTATAAGGAGGTAAAGCAAAAAGAGGACAAATGAGAAAAGGTAGATAAAGACGTAGAGGAGAAATAAGATGTATTAGTGGTGGCAGAGGAGAGGGAGGACATATAAGGGGTGGTGGATGATAAGGAGGAGAAAATAGGTGGTGGATGAGGAGGAAAATGATGTATGAGAGATAAAGAGGTAGATGATAAAGTGGAAGACATATGAGAGTTCATGGATGAGGAGGTAGAGATGAAAAAGACATATTAAAGATGGTGAACGATGAGGAATAGGATGTAAGTGAGGTGGTAAACCAAATGAAGAGGAGAAAGAGGACATATGAGAGGTGGTGGATGAGGAAGATGAGGAGGAGGAAGACATGATAGATGGTGAACAAGGAAGGTGTTGAACTAGAAGGAAGAGAAGGAAGAGGAGGAAGAAGGTATGAGAGGTGGTTGGAAGAGTAGGAGGACATATGAGAGGTGAAGAAAAGTAGAGGAGGAGAAGGATATATGAAAAGTGGTAAACAAGGAGGAAGAGAAGAAAGATGGTATATGATAGTTGGTGAACAAGAAGGAAGAGGATGAAGAGGACATATGAGAGGTGGATTAAAAAAAAAAACAAAGAATGCACACAAATACAATATTACAGAAGTTTTTCTTTATCACTTAATCTAACAATTTACCATGTATATATATATATATATATATATAGTACAGACCAAAAGTTTGGACACACCTTCTCATTCAAAGAGTTTTCTTTATTTTCATGACTATGAAAATTGTAGAGTCACACTGAAGGCATCAAGGGCTATTTGACCAAGAAGGAGAGTGATGGGGTGCTGCGCCAGATGACCTGGCCTCCACAGTCACCGGACCTGAACCCAATTGAGATGGTTTAGGGGTGAGCTGGACCGCAGAGTGAAGGCAAAAGGGCCAACAAGTGTCAAGCATCTCTCTGGGAACTCCTTCAAGACTGTTGGATGACCATTTCAGGTGACTACCTCTTGAAGCTCATCAAGAGAATGCCAAGAGTGTGCAAAGCAGTAATCAAAGCGAAAGGTGGCTACTTTGAAGAACCTAGAATATGACATTTTTCAGTTGTTTCACACTTTTTTGTTATGTATATAATTCCATATATAATTCCACGTGTTAATTCATAGTTTTGATGCCTTCAGTGTGAATCTACAATTTTCATAGTCATGAAAATAAAGAAAACTCTTTGAATGAGAAGGTGTGTCCAAACTTTTGGTCTGTACTGTATATATCTTTAAAACCAATTAATGTTTTTCGTTTAATTCCATGCAAAAGCCACATTAAAGCAATTTCTTTTTGTAAATAAAACCAAGTTCAATCTGATGAATATGCAAATATGGAAGTCCATGTTGTGTTTACTGTAATGTGCTTTTCACATTATTTAATTTTTATTCATAATTATACTTCAATTCATTTTTATATTATATTATAAATTATTTCTATATTGTTCTCTCACATTGCTAACAGTTTACACAATATTCACTTTTGTGATTTACTTATATATTTATTTATGTAAATCAGAGGATTTCTGTATTACATTTTTCCCCAGGTGCTAAAGAGCAGTTCTGGGAATTTAATGTTTCAAAATTAACCAAAACTGCTTTCGCAAAACAAGTGTTGAAAAACGTTTGTTAGCTATAATATACGAGGTGGTATCAAAAGGTTTCAAGACTAGTTTTGTAACACGCCACCAGATGGCAACACAAGGTTGCACTCAGAGTCACAGGGGGCACCGAGTCAGTGTTCCAAAGGACATCTGAGTGTGTACATCTGGAGCTGTGTATCTGGTGTGTTACCACGTCTGCGGTTTTATCATGGACAGCAAGTTAACGTGAAATTCTGCTTGAGAAACTGGGCACAGAGACGTTAGACATGATTCGACAAGTTGTTCATGGTGTTATCAAAGGCATGCACTTCAATAGAAGAAGAACATCACTGGAAAACGATGAGGGATCAGGAAGACCTTCAACGAGCTCAACTCCCGAAAATGTCGAGACCTTTCAGCATGATGATCGTCAGAGAACAATTCACAATGTTACTGCCATTGTCAGTGTGTCATATGGAACAGTCCAGACGACCCTCGCATGAAATTTGAACATGCGTCGTGTTGCCAAGTTCGTTCCCAGCCTGCGGACTCAGGAGAAGGAACACCGCGTCAAAGTCTGCCAAGAACTCTGTCAGCATGCTGTGGACAACTCGTCCTTCATGTTGAGGATCATTAACGGCGATGAAGCATGGGTGTATGGCCCTGAGACCAGGCTACAGTCTCCACAATGGAGCAGCCCATCATCTCCACGACCGGAAAGGGCGAGGCAGGTCCACAGCTTCACCAGGTGCATGCTCATCGTCTTTTCGACACTCGAGAATTCACCAAAAGCGAGTTCTACTGCCAAGTTTTAAGGTGTCTGAGGGAGGACATTCAGCACAAAGCTTTTGATACCACCTCATAGGCATTTTGCAACTTATACGTATTATTAAAGAACAAATAATAATCAGTAAACTGTAAATGTATCTGGACACAATAATGACAGCGGCTGACATTGTTGCAAACCAGAACACAGACCTGATGCGAAACTGTATCACTCGTGCTTACCGAAATAGGTTTCATGCTGGAAATGTATTTGCGGTTTGCCATTGGTCCAAAGAATTATGTTAGAAAAACACTAAAAATGTCCAGAATAAAATCATTTATCAACATTATATTACAGCACAACAGAACAGATCCTATGTATTATCTGCATTATAGAAGTCAGACGTTGTCGAATCCCCCAGGCTGAGGCTGTGCATTTACTGTAGTAAGGAAAGAAACAGAGCAGCCAGACTGATGAAAAGAACTCGTTCCACACCAAACAATCCTCCTGTGGAGAGAGAGAGAGAGAGAGAGAGAGAGAGAGAGAGAGAGAGAGAGAGAGAGAGAGAGAGAGAGAGAGAGAGAGAGAGATTTAAGTCACATTTATTTGAAGTTGTATTTGCAGATTTGAAAATGATCTTCACAATAAAAACTTTATTGAATAGATCAATAGATCGCCCCATGTGCCCCTCTTTTCTCAATCTCCATGTGTTTCCTGTCATAGAAACGAAGTGCTTTCTGAAACGGGTCGATTTTTGGCTGCACCATGAGGCATTACATCAACGGGGTTGTCACTAATTGCTGCGCTATTACATTTAATTTGTTACTTTACAACCACTGAAAAAACTTCTCATATTCAAGATTTTTTGTAAAGGAAATGAAAGAAACACAAAGCAGATATAAAAACTAAGTTCTTCTCGCCCTTGAGATGCTCACACTCTCAACTCCCAGCATGCAGAGCGAAAGCAACATTTGAACCACAATATTGATTTACTGCGTTTAAACAAATGCGCTGAATGGGCAAATCTCTTATTCTCTAAATAAATAATGCATTTCCTCTTTGCTGTAAAGTGTGCACAGAGTTTCTCCTTCCTTCTTCAGGACAATACGTTCTCTTACCGCTGAGTCTGGTGGCAGATCCTCTCATATCATCACTCAAGGTCTCTGATAAAGCTGCAACACACACATCAGGTTTCCTGTTATAACTGTAACCATAGCAACATTACTTTTATCTTAGTTCAGTACAGCTCTACTGAAAAACCGCAAACTCAGCTGATGTCTGAAACGTCTGACGGTCACAAAGTTCTCACACTGGAGTCTTTTTCCACACATTTATAAATCTGCCAAGGTATCTGTATGTATTCACTCACCTGGTAATGGAACGACGTTCAGCTTGACCACAGCGGTGCTGTTACAGTAGTAAACCCCCGAGTCTGACACCGACACGTCCTTTATTATGAGTGTTAAATTGCTTAATATGCTGTATCTGGGATCAGGTTTGGGCTGGACAGGGGGTTCTCCGGGTGAAGCCTTGAATATGATCTCTCTATTTCTGTCAGCTCGTTTACTCCACGTTACTCCTCCTTCGTTTTCACATGGAATAGTGACAATAGTGCCTTCTAGTATTCTCTGTTCAGATTCTGCTGGAAAACATGAGCAGAAATCACTTGTTAAATTTAGCAAAAAAACTGAAAGCTGCTTTTGATCAAGACAGAATTGTTTTGTGTGTCTACACAGTAAAGAAATGAACGAGCTAATGTGTTTGAATCATGTAGGGAGATCAGGGGAGATCTGGCCCTGGAGGAACTCCTATCATTTGCGACAATCTCTTTAAGGATTACATTTCTAGATGGACTGGAGGATAGAGCTTTATTATCGCATTACTCAGGAGGTCACTGATAAAATTCCCCGCATTACATCAGACTTCCCTTTTTCTAAGTCACACCGTGTATAAACACTCTTTTAAATGTATTTTATGTAGCAACATCCGACACATGAAGAACATCACACACAGTGAGGATGCGGGGAAAAATTCACAAATAAATAAAAAATCGCATAGAGTAATTAGCCAGGAATAGAAGCCATTTCACAGCAAGTCATGTAAACATGTTGTATAAGAAAGCTACAAAAATTCCTGATCCACTTACCAGCCTGAGCATTGATCAGACACAGCCCGAGGAGGAGAAAGTGAACAAGCCACAGCTTCATCTCAGACATCTGTTCTAACCACACCGAGGAATAGTTAATGTGTTTTAATGTAATAACGCTCACACCAGTACGTCTTTCACTCCTGTGCACCAATAGTCAAGTGGTATGAAACAGGATGTAGTTAATCATGGGATGAAGTCCGTAACAGGAAGCAGTGAAACACGCTGTGGTCTAAGTGAATCTTGCTTCATAGCTTGTACTGCTTACTACACATTCCCAGTAAACCAAAAAAGGAAGTAATTTTTTGTTTCTATCAACAACATAATGAAACGTTACTCTCACAAATTTGGTCTTGCAATGGATGTGTCCTGAAAGACCACAAAGGGCCAATTCCTTAACAAAATTTGGGACACTGTGTACAATGTAAATAAAAACAGAATGCAATAATTTGCAAATCTCATAAACCCAGATATTATTCATGATAGAACATATAAAACATATTAAAGGTTTCAACTGGGGAAATGTACATGAATTCATGAATTTGATGGAAAATTACGCATCTTTCCTTCTGAGAGACCCTTTCTAAGATTCGATATTTATACCCAATCATCTTACTGTCCTGCTGTCAATTAACCTCATTAGCTGCAAAATGTTTTTCTGACTGTTTAATGTTAATAATTTTGTCCACGTGTTGCAGCCATCAATTTAATAATTATCTAATTTTTACGCTTAAAATGTTACATTTACTCAGTTTAAACATTTGATATGTTTATGTTTTATTGTGAATCAAATTAGTTTTTATGTTATTTGATAATCATTGCATTCTGTTTTTATTTACAATGTGCACATTGTCCCAACTTTTTTGGAATTGAGATTGTACACTCCAGACGTGTTTTGATGGGACAAAGTGCAGTTTTCATTTTTATAGAACGTATTCACACCCAGTTATTGTTTCCATACACACATGTGGATATTGATGTTGGATAATAACGAGGGAGAGGATGCAAGTTCGGATATCTAATTTTACTAGTGCAAACTGTGTGACCCACTGTACTGTGAACAGTGAGGCGACATACAAGGGATAATTACTAGTGACTGTAAAATGGGTGTGCAAATAATCAAGACTTTATGAGGTGCAGTGGCACCAATCCCCCAAAAAACAAATCAAGACTTCCAATGAACAAAGCAACATCCTCAGCACAACATAGAGGAAAAGCAACATCCTCATCAGGGCAGGGAGGAAGAGCGACGTCCTCAGCACGACATGGGAAAAGAGCATCATCTTCAGCACGACATGGGGAAAAAGCATTATCTCAAAACGACATGGGGAAAAAACATCATCTTCAGCAGGACATGGGGAAAGATCATCATCTTCAGCACAACATTGGAAAAAAACATCATCTTCAGCACGACATGGGGAAAAACCATCATCTTCAGCATGACATGGGGAAAGAGCATCATCTTCAGCACGACATGGGGAAAAAGCATTATCTCAGAACGACATGGGGAAAAAACATCATCTTCAGCAGGACATGGGGAAAGATCATCATCTTCAGCACAACATTGGAAAAAAACATCATCTTCAGCACGACATGAGGAAAGAGCATCATCTTCAGCATGACATGGGGAAAGAACATCATTTTCAGCACGACATGGGGAAAGAACATAATCTTCAGCACGACATTGGGAAAAAGCATCATCTTCAGCACGACATGGGGAAAAAACATCATCTTCAGCAGGACATGGGGAAAGATCATCATCTTCAGCACAACATTGGAAAAAAACATCATCTTCAGCACGACATTGGGAAAAAGCATCATCTTCAGCACGACATGGGGAAAGAACATCATCTTCAGCACGACATGGGGAAAAGAACATCATCTTCAGCACGACATGGGGAAAAAGCGTCATCTTCAGCATGACACGGGGAAAGAGCGTCATCTTCAGCACAACATGGGGAAAGAGCATTATCTTCAGCAGGCCAGAGAAGAAGAGAAATGTCCTCAGGGGGGCAGGGAGGAAGGGCGACGTCCTCAGCAGGAAACAGAGGCAGATACAGATACTATATTGCCAAAACGTAAGTGAACACCTGACCATCACAGTTTATTTTTAAACTGTTACCACAAAGAACTCTGACTTTTATTACTTCTCTACTCTACTTTATTACAGTTCTACTCTATTCCATGCTATTATACACTAATACTATTCAACTATACTACTGTGCTAATCGTTTAGCACTTTACTTTTAATATTATTTTGAAATGTCCCAGCCTGAAAATGTGCTCATATGTCTGATAATTGACCCATTTTCTTCTTCTTATTTCGGATAATTGACCCATATGAATGCTAATATGACACTTTATTAGGTTTAGTGGATATTTTTAAGAAAATATATATTAAATACAGTGAAACCCGGTTATCTCGACCTCGGTTAACTCGACAAGTGGAACCGCCAAATTCTCGCTTTGTCTAAGCATTTTTTTATCGGATATGTTGACTTTTTTATGTCGCCGGACCCTGACATCTCGAGCACAAGGGGGGAAAAATTTGCCATTTAACGTCAGTTATCTCGGTGCAGCCGCAGAAGAACTCGCGGAAGTGGCGGAAAAATCAAACCTTACAGATGCTACAGGTGTGTGTATTGTATACTGGTGAATCTCTGCTGTTAGTTAGTGCACATATGCCTTTTATTGTTAAATGTTATGCGATGAACGGGAGGCGAAAGCGGCCCGTTCCGCGGCGAAACACCGCGGCGCGGTGCTTGGTAGAAGCGGAACGTGGGATGAGCAGCAAAAGCATAGAATGAACACCGGCAGGATCGGAGGGGAATCCGCGGTGCGCTTTGGGAAGAAAAGAGCAGCCGGTGAGAGAGTGCCGGTGGAAAGACACGTACCGGGATATGCATGCGCATATCCAACATATACCAACAATAACGGACAGTGAGAGTGTGGAAGTTTAAATAGGAGCTGGTGATGATGCTAAACGAGCACCATATGTGCGCGATTGAAGCCGGGAGCTTCAGAGAAAGCGGCCGAGAAAACACGCTGAAGGGGGCTGAAGGGGGCGTGGCAGGTGGATTCCTGACAGATAAACATGTACTGTATGTATTTTTATAACATGACTTCATCAAACAAATCGCGGTAACGCTGTTGTGTAAAACAAACCCTTCAAAAACACGTGCATGCACATTCTCATTTATTAACGCACATCATGTACATGAAGAAATTTCAAGCACGTTAATATACTGCCGCCATTTTGATTTTCGTTTATCTTGATCATCGGTTATCTCGATGCTTTTTGGCGTCCCCCTAGGACATCGACATAACCGGGTTCCACTGTATATATAATATTGAGAGTTTTCTCGCTATAGCTGGACAGTAAAGCAAGTTATAGTCTATAGGAATGATTAAATGCAGAATACATAGACACAGAGTACATACAATATTCAAATATTTTATATTTTTTTCCGGTTGATCAAATCGAATGTTATCTGTAGTGTGATTCATGATGAACCGAGTCTCGTCCGGCCTGCCAGGCTTGATGAAGGATCGCTCTGCCTGCAGCCACTGTGGCCAGGAGGAAGGAAAGAAATGCCAAACCAACACCACCAAACATTAGCCCTCGCTCAACCTCACTCACTCCACCTACAGAGAGAGAGAGAGAGAGAGAGAGAGAGAGAGAGAGAGAGAGAGAGAGAGAGAGAGAGAGAGAGAGAGAGAGAGATGAGGCAAAAGATTGACAAAAAACTAAAAGAGGATATAACATCATACATAATCCCATTTCCTATTTGTGTTTGTTTTTTTTGTGTGTTTTTGTGTTGCATCTTTACTGGAAGTTCTTGCCAATTTAAAGTCCTAGTGAAAGCAAAGTAAAAACACTGACAATTTTTTTTTTTTAAGATTTATCAAAATTACAATATGTCATTGGTTATTAAGACACATGCATGTAGATGATTTGGACAGTAAATAAGTGAGTGAAAGTTCTGTGGAGTTCAAATGAGATGTTTATGTCTCTACCAGAAGAACTTGTGTGAGAAGGAGAACAGGAGAGAAGATGTGATCAGACGCCCTCACCCCCACACTCACACACATGGAGGTGGAAGTTTAATGGTTTTGGGGTTGTTTTGGAGCAGGGAAGTTTCTGGAAAGTGAAAGGGATCCTGAACAAGATCCAATTTCAACACCATTCAATTCCTTCTTCCAAAATCTTCAGACTTTTACATTACTGAGTTTGTTGCAGAGAAATTAAAGGAGCATGAATGTGTCTCTCAAAAAAATATAAAACACTACACGTTTGCTGTTGGGATGTATATATGATGATATAATAATAATAATTAAATTAATAATAATAATAATTATTATTATTATTATTATAACAAAGAATACTACTACTAAGAAGAAGAAGAAGAAAAAGAAAATAACATTTACATTATTCATTTGGGAGACACTTTTGTTTAAAACAACTTGCACTTCTTATGATAAATCAGGTAATGATATTCTCGTACCTGTGGTTTCCTCAAAGGAAGCAGTGGTATAAGTGCTGCTGAAGCTCTCTGAGGAAATGAGAAGATTATTGTTAACCATAGTTTCACTTCTTTGTGTTGTACCACAAAGAAAGTGCACAGAAAGATAGACAGGCAAAGAGATGGACAGATAGGTAGGCAGGAATACAGATGGAAAGACAGAGAGGATGATAGGCAGAAAGAAAGACAGACATACAGGTAGGTAGGCAGACAAACTGAGAAACAGAAAGGCAGACAGACAGAGAGACAGGAAGGCAGACAGACAGAGGCAGGAAGGCAGGCAGGCAAACAGAGAGGCAGGCAGGCAGACAGAGAGACAGGAAGGCAGACAGACAGAGAGGCAGGAAGAGAAACAGAGAGGCAGGAAGGCAGGCAGGCAAACAGAGAGACAGGAAGGCAGGCAGACAGACAGAGGCAGGAAGGCAGGCAGACAGACAGAGAGGCAGGAAGGCAGGCAGACAGAGGCAGGCAGGCAGGCAGACAGACAGACAGGAAGGCAGGCAAGAAGGAAGATAGACAGACAGACAGGAAAGTAGCAGACATGTTGTAGTAGTTTTGTTCTGACTGGTCTATGGTCTCTGGTTTGTAAAAGGTAAAGGTTTCCTTTACTAACAACCACAAAGACCTGTCTGTCTCAACATGTTTAACCTAATATACTAATAAGTTATTAGAAAAACAATTGTAAACTTTTTGCTTGTACCTGTGGTTCTCCTGAAGGTAGCAGTTGTGTACGTGTTGGTCGAGCTCTCTGAGGAAATTAGAAAATAAAGACTTTATTTAAAGGTTGCTTTATTGGCATGACACATGTGCCAATGCTCTAAAACCTTGTAGCTAAGCTTTGGAAATATAAATGTTCATATTGCCAAATCTCGGTTACAAGGTTTTAGAGCTTACAGACAAATAACAATGGAAATAAGAGTCAGAAAGCCAGAGATAACAATAGAACAAAACAATATGGAGTAAAAAAAAAAGAATAGTTAGATTAAATAAGTAGTGTTTTTACTTTTTTTACTGTTTAGTGTTGACCATACTTTCACTTGTTTGTGCACCTGAGGAAGAAACCTGTCCATTGTGTATTACTGTATAACTTGTACACTGTAGACAAACAAGTCATTTATATGAGTGTTTGTGTTCAGTAAAGCAAAAACAGTTGCTATCTTTCTTTCAGAAAATAAACCCAGAACAGAGACCATGATCAAGCAGATGAAATTGTGAAAGCTGAAGTTGTGGTTAATCTGTGAGTTCTTGTGCAAGTGCTGTTTTTATATGTCGTCAGAAGTGCACGGAAAGACAAACAGGTATGCAGACAGGCAGAGAGACAGACAGATCGGTAGGTAGGTAAAGAGACATACATGTAGGAAGGCAGGCAGGCAGGCAGACAGACAGACAGGCAGGAAGAGAGACTGGTAGACAGTAAGGCAGGCAGACAGAGAGACCGACATACAGGTAAGTAGGAAGGCAGGCAGACATTGAGGGAGGTAGGCAAATGGACAGGAAGGCAGACAGACAGCCAGGTAGACAGAGGGGCAGACATACAGGTAAGTAGGAAGGCAGACAGACACAAAAACAGACATTCATGTAGCAGACATTTTGTGGTAGTTTTTGTTCTGAATGTTGTGTCTGGTAATCCTCTCTGAACACAACAGTGCAGTAAAATATAGTTTGTTTTGTTAAAGGTGAAGGTTTCCTTTACTATTAACCACACACATGCCATTGTTCCTGAAAGACCTGTCTGTCTCAACATTTTGAATGTAATCTACTTTTTTAAAGAAGTATTACCTGTGATTCTTCTGATGGATGTAGTTGTGTATGAGATGCTTGAGATCTCTGTTGAAGACAAAAAAAAAACAATTCCCCCATTTTTACAGGTTTAAAGGTAACATATGTTTGACAAAGAAGAGGTTTCGTGGCCATGTGTGGGATGGTTCCTCCTTGTTTTATAATCAATTTAGAAGATAAAAGGCCAATTCCAAGTTTTGTGCAATTTTAAATAGTGAACATAGAAACAATCAAATTAGAACACCACTGAAGACAACCAAAGTGGGTGATAGAAGAATTCATTCCAAGGTGAACAAAAAGAAGGTGACACCTTCCTGAAGGTTAATTTACCTCAGGAAAAATTCCACTGGCTACACTAAAGAACAAATAGGCCATCCAAAGAATACCATATCATAACATATCATCTATCAGACATTGGATGCAGTCTTATGGTGTGGAAATGTACAGTTGGCCTAATGATAAGATGACACTTAACAGTACAAAACAATATACAAAGGAAGAAATAATTGTGAAAATGTAATATATTTTGCATTTCTATGCGATGTCGACATAACAATAGTTGTTTTCCCATTGTTATAATTGATTTTCTTGCGATTATGACAATAGAAACATTGTTTTCTCCTAATCAGTACTTCATTTTTCAGGGCATGTTCTAGAGGCAGCATCATTAGAATACGTGGATGCAGACACTGCTACAAATAGTTATCCTTGATGCTGCCTCTCGAACATGCCCTTCTGCCGAATACACAAAATTTAATACAAAAATTAAGTATTAATCATAAGGAAACAATGTTTCTATTGTTAAGATCACGAGGAAATCACGACAAAAACACCTATTGTTATGTCGAAGTCTCAAGAAAAATAATTTGTGACCATGAAAAAAACAAGGAAGAAAAAACATGTCCTCCTAGGACTTCCGTACAAAAAGGAAGAATTGAACAGATTTTTTAAAGAGAGATAGAAGAAAGGATGTAAAAAAACTGCTGAAGAACTGACCTTGTGATGGAGTGATGGAGAGATTGACGACGGGAGAGTTGTTGCAGTAGTAAATCCCAGAGTCGGACTCTGTCGCTCGCTTTATCAGCAGTGAGGAATCAGATAACACGATGAATCGATCAGGGTCACGTCTACATACGAGTGTGTCTTTTTTCATCTTGAACAAAGAAGACATCGATTCTCCCTCTGTCGTCACGCTTGTCCCAGCTTACAGATCCCTCGCTTTTACAGAACAGGACGATTTCCTTCCCCTGTGTGCTGCTCTGACTGAATGCACCTAGAAAATGATAAGCAGGTCAAGTCGTACCCTGTTATCTGAGCATGCATGTGTACAAACCTCTCATATCATCTATTCACCCGATTGAGCAGAGAAGACACAGTCCATGAGCAGGACAGAGAGGAAAATACAGAGCTCCATCATCATCTTCTGTTGCACACTAAGGAGAAACTCTGAACATTGCAGGTTGATGAGCTACTGAGGGACAAGAGGAAGCCGTGGCAATGCTGTGGTCTGAGTTTACGTGTCTTTTTACCTGTCAAACTGGTTTCCTGTTTGTCTTCATGACACAGACCCAGTAGAAAACGTATGAATGTCTCATATAGAAAGCAGCACTGCAGGGTAAACGTGTACACGTGTACCAAATGCAATCCTTTTTAAGTGCAGAACATATTTACAATCTGAGTTCCCTCATGAATGTATTAAACTGAAGACCACAATTTGTTTAGTCTCCACCCTGCACTTCCCCACAGCGTATAATTATTTTTAATTAAACTTAAAAACATACACAATGTCTGGGGTATAATAAAAGAAGATAGAGTTAGTGCAGTGTCACCGTGGCTACGCACTCCGATTTGTAGTGCATCGTTTTGCTCCTTCATTCTGAGAGAAGGTGGTACCAGTCGAGCAGTGCTGAAGGATCTCAGACAGCGTGGTGCAGTGCGAGATGTGATGAGGTCTCTGAGGTAAGATGGCTCTGGTCCATTTTTGGCCTTGTAGGCATCATCAGTGTTTTGAATCTGATACGTGCAGCTACTGGAAGCCA
>NC_139580.1:2753461-2770961 GCF_946808225.1 Silurus aristotelis
ACACACACACACACACACACACACACACACACACACGCCTGCCACAGGGTAACTCACACACACACACACACACACACACACACACACACGCCTGCCACAGGGTAACTCACACACACACACACACGCCTGCTGCAGGGTAACACACACACACACATACACACACACACACACACACACCTGATGCAGGGTAACACACACACACACATACACACACACACGCGCCTGCCGCAGGGTAACTCACACACACCCACACATATACACACGCCTGCTGCAGGGTAACTCACACACACCCACACATATACACACGCCTGCTGCAGGGTAACGCACACACACACATACACACACACACACACACGCCTGCCACAGGGTAACTCACACACACCCACACATATACACATGCCTGCTGCAGGGTAACTCACACGCACACACACACACACACACACACACACACACACACACACACACACACACAGTATATATACACACGCCTGCCACAGGGTAACCCACACACACACACACACACACACACACACACACACACATATATATATATATACACACACACACACACACACCTGATGCGGGGTAACACACACACACACATACACACACACACGCCTGCCACAGGGTAACATACACACGCCTGCCACAGGGTAACACACACACGCCTGATGCAGGGGCCTGATGTCCTCCCTACACACTATCTTGTGCACTCCATGTCTCTGTCTCTCTCTCTCGTCTCTTAGATAAGATCAATAAGGAGTCTGTGCGTCTGATAGAGAAAGGACTTTTCACGCTGTGTCTCGATTCACCCGTCATGACCATCTGTGATGAGAAGTATGAACCATTACTCAGTCTATCCTCTCTCTTTTTCCTCTCTTTCCTCCCGTTTCTCTCCTTTACTTCTCTTTGAGTTTGTTTATAATGTTTTCTCAGTAATTATTCGTCTGTCAGAACGGAGAGAATCAGCTACATGTAGAAGATGAAATGATATTTTTCACAGTGGTTTATTGATATTTGTCTAATTTCTTGTGTTTGGTGATTGACAGATACTCCAGCCGAATGGCGGCTCAGATCCTTCATGGAGGCGGGACTTACTCCAACAGTGGGAACCGCTGGTTTGATAAGACACTACAGGTGGGCGGAGCTACAGAGTGAAGGCGCTCAAAGAAAAGTTAATAAATAAACACCTATCTTTCTTTTTATCTCTCTTTTTATTGCATTCTCTTTTTTCTTTTTTTTTACACTCTTTCCATCTCTTGCGTTTTCCTTCTCTTCAATCCATCTCTCTCACTTCATCTCTCTCACTCCATCTCTTTCACTTCATCTTTCCTTCTTTCATGTCATTTTTCTCTCACTACATCTTTCTCTCACTCAAATCTTTCCTTCTCTCACTTTATCTGTCACTTCATTTTTCCTCCTTTCATTCTTTTATATCATCTCTCTCTCACTACATCTTTCTCTCTTTCACTCCCATCTTTTTTCTTTCACTTCATCTTTCACTCCATCTCTCCCTCTCTTACTCCATCTCACTCGCTTCATCTCTTTCACTTCATCTCCCTCATTCTATATTTCCCTCTCTCTTACCCCACCTCGTGCCCCCCACTTCATCTATCACCCCCCCCCCCTTCTCTCTCTCTCTCTCGCTCTGTAGTTTGTGGTCAGTGAGGATGGATCGTGGGGTCTCCTGTATGAACAGGCCACAGCTGAAGGGCTTCCTATAGCCACACTGCTGGACCACATCCTGCAGTACTGGTATACACACACACACACACACACACTGTTATTATTAAACTGTTTCTGGCGTCTCACTGACCCGTGTAAACTGTAATCATTCCACACATTTCAGTAAGAAGCCTGAGACGGTGCGAGCTCCTCTGGTTCCTCTGCCCATGCCCAAGAAGCTTTACTTCTACATCGACCGTGCCATCAAATGGGACCTGGAGATGGCCAAGCAGAACCTCAACATGTGAGTGACACACGTTCATCATACAATCATCCTTATTGTCCTGTACACCAACTCTAAATACCACGAGAACACGCTACAGCCACAACTATTGGAACACCTGATGTGCTTCTTCCACAAACTGTTACCACAAAGTTCTACACACAGTCGTATCGCTCTTTACATGCAGCAGGAAAATTTCCCTTCACTTGAATCCGGACACCCAAACAGCTCCATGAAGGATCTGCTTTCCATGGGTTAGAGTGGAAGATCTCCTGCTATAGAGCTCTAACTCTTCTGAACACTTCTGTGATGAAATGCTGACTGCACCCCAGGAACCTCCTCACCTTCTCACCTACATCACTACCTGACTTCACTAACATAGCTGTGTTATGGTCAGGTGTCCACAAACTTTTGGCGGTATCGTGTGATTCTGCAGTGTCAGACCCTCGTCTCTATTCAATATTATACATAAATAAATGGATTTATAAGATAGTGGTACAGACGTGTCTCAGACTGAAACCAGACGTCTGGGAATGTGTAGAAATATCAATTATTATTCACAATTTAGACTGTATTAATCTCCAAATCTCTCTCTCTCTCTCTCTCTCTCTCTCTCTCTCTCTCTCTCTCTCTCTCTCTCTCTCTCTCTCTCTCTCTCTCTCTCCAGCCTCATTAATGATCTGGATATCAGCTGTTTTAACTACCAGCGCTTTGGGAAGGAGTTTCCTAAAAAGCTGAGTTTGAGCCCCAACTCCTTCATCCAGTTGGCGATCCAGCTCGCGTACTACAGGTCAGCAAACCATGTGCGTTTATTCGCCTCACAGACCTCAGAAGAATGGATTCTAACAAAACCGTGTCAGAGATGATGTTTATTAACATCTACAACCCAACAAACTGTACCTCCAAACCCCACCCTTTAACTTCTAACCTCCACCTCCACCCTCCAAACCCACCCTTTAACTTCTGACCTCCACCCTCTAAACTCCTCTCTCTAACCTCTACCTCCACCCTCTAAACTCCTCTCTTTAACCTTTAACCTCCACCCTCTAAACACCTCTCTCTAACCTCTACCTCCACCCTCTAAACCTCTCTTTAACCTCCACCCTCTAAACACCTCTCTTTAACCTACACCTCTCTTTAACCTCTACCTTCACCCTCTAAACTCCTCTCTTTAACCTCCACCCTCTAAACTCCTCTCTCTAACCTCCACCCTCTAAACTCCTCTCTCTAACCTCCACCCTCTAAACTCCTCTCTCTAACCTCCACCCTCTAAACTCCTCTCTCTAACCTTCACCTCCAGCCTTCCAAACCCACCCTTTAACTTCTAACCTCCACCCTCTAAACTCCTCTCTTTAACCTCCACCCTCTAAACTCCTCTCTCTAACCTCCACCCTCTAAACTCCTCTCTCTAACCTCCACCCTCTAAACTCCTCTCTCTAACCTCCACCCTCTAAACTCCTCTCTCTAACCTCCACCCTCTAAACTCCTCTCTCTAACCTCCACCCTCTAAACTCCTCTCTCTAACCTTCACCTCCAGCCTTCCAAACCCACCCTTTAACTTCTAACCTCCACCCTCTAAACTCCTCTCTTTAACCTCCACCCTCTAAACTCCTCTCTCTAACCTCCACCCTCTAAACTCCTCTCTTTAACCTCCACCCTCTAAACTCCTCTCTCTAACCTCCACCCTCTAAACTCCTCTCTCTAACCTCCACCCTCTAAACTCCTCTCTCTAACCTCCACCCTCTAAACTCCTCTCTCTAACCTCCACCCTCTAAACTCCTCTCTCTAACCTTCACCTCCAGCCTTCCAAACCCACCCTTTAACTTCTAACCTCCACCCTCTAAACTCCTCTCTTTAACCTCCACCCTCTAAACTCCCCTCTCTAACTTCCACCCTCTAAACTCCTCTCTCTAACCTCTACCTCCACCCTCTAAACTCCTCTCTTTAACCTTTAACCTCCACCCTCTAAACACCTCTCTCTAACCTCTACCTCCACCCTTTAAACTTCTCTCTTTAACCTCCACCCTCTAAACACCTCTCTTTAACCTACACCTCTCTTTAACCTCTACCTTCACCCTCTAAACTCCTCTCTCTAACCTTCACCTCCACCCTTCCAAACCCACCCTTTAACTTCTAACCTCCACCCTCTAAACTCCCCTCTCTAACTTCCACCCTCTAAACTCCCCTCTCTAACTTCCACCCTCTAAACTCCTCTCTCTAACCTCCACCTCCACTCTCCAAACCCCACCCTTTAACTTCTAACCTCCACCCTCTAAACTCCTCTCTTTAACCTCCACCCTCTAAACTTCTATTTCTAAACTCCACCCTCTAAACTCCTCTCTCTAACCTCCACCCTCTAAACTCCTCTCTTTAACCTCCACCCTCTAAACTTCTATTTCTAAACTCCACCCTCTAAACTCCTCTCTCTAACCACCACCCTCTAAACTTCTCTCTTTAACCTCCACCCTCTAAACTCCTCTCTCTAACCTCCACCCTCTAAACTCCTCTCTCTAACCTCCACCCTCTAAACTCCTCTCTCTAACCTTCACCTCCAGCCTTCCAAACCCACCCTTTAACTTCTAACCTCCACCCTCTAAACTCCTCTCTTTAACCTCCACCCTCTAAACTCCCCTCTCTAACTTCCACCCTCTAAACTCCTCTCTCTAACCTCTACCTCCACCCTCTAAACTCCTCTCTTTAACCTCCACCCTCTAAACTCCCCTCTCTAACTTCCACCCTCTAAACTCCTCTCTCTAACCTCTACCTCCACCCTCTAAACTCCTCTCTCTAACCTCTACCTCCACCCTCTAAACTTCTCTCTTTAACCTCCACCCTCTAAACACCTCTCTTTAACCTACACCTCTCTTTAACCTCTACCTTCACCCTCTAAACTCCTCTCTCTAACCTTCACCTCCACCCTTCCAAACCCACCCTTTAATTTCTAACCTCCACCCTCTAAACTCCTCTCTTTAACCTCCACCCTCTAAACTCCTCTCTTTAACCTCCACCCTCTAAACTCCTCTCTCTAACTTCCACCCTCTAAACTCCCCTCTCTAACTTCCACCCTCTAAACTCCTCTCTCTAACCTCCACCTCCACTCTCCAAACCCCACCCTTTAACTTCTAACCTCCACCCTCTAAACTTCTATTTCTAAACTCCACCCTCTAAACTCCTCTCTCTAACCTCCACCCTCTAAACTCCTCTCTTTAACCTCCACCCTCTAAACTTCTATTTCTAAACTCCACCCTCTAAACTCCTCTCTCTAACCACCACCCTCTAAACTCCTCTCTTTAACCACCACCCTCTAAACTTCTCTCTTTAACCTCCACCCTCTAAACTCCTCTCTCTAACCTCCACCCTCTAAACTCCTCTCTCTAACCTCCACCCTCTAAACTCCTCTCTCTAACCTCCACCCTCTAAACTCCTCTCTCTAACCTTCACCTCCAGCCTTCCAAACCCACCCTTTAACTTCTAACCTCCACCCTCTAAACTCCTCTCTTTAACCTCCACCCTCTAAACTCCCCTCTCTAACTTCCACCCTCTAAACTCCTCTCTCTAACCTCTACCTCCACCCTCTAAACTCCTCTCTTTAACCTTTAACCTCCACCCTCTAAACACCTCTCTCTAACCTCTACCTCCACCCTCTAAACTTCTCTCTTTAACCTCCACCCTCTAAACACCTCTCTTTAACCTACACCTCTCTTTAACCTCTACCTTCACCCTCTAAACTCCTCTCTCTAACCTTCATCTCCACCCTTCCAAACCCACCCTTTAACTTCTAACCTCCACCCTCTAAACTCCTCTCTTTAACCTCCACCCTCTAAACTCCCCTCTCTAACTTCCACCCTCTAAACTCCTCTCTCTAACCTCTACCTCCACCCTCTAAACTCCTCTCTTTAACCTTTAACCTCCACCCTCTAAACACCTCTCTCTAACCTCTACCTCCACCCTCTAAACTTCATTCTTTAACCTCCACCCTCTAAACACCTCTCTTTAACCTACACCTCTCTTTAACCTCTACCTTCACCCTCTAAACTCCTCTCTCTAACCTTCACCTCCACCCTTCCAAACCCACCCTTTAACTTCTAACCTCCACCCTCTAAACTCCTCTCTTTAACCTCCACCCTCTAAACTCCTCTCTTTAACCTCCACCCTCTAAACTCCTCTCTCTAACTTCCACCCTCTAAACTCCCCTCTCTAACTTCCACCCTCTAAACTCCTCTCTCTAACCTCCACCTCCACTCTCCAAACCCCACCCTTTAACTTCTAACCTCCACCCTCTAAACTTCTCTCTTTAACCTCCACCCTCTAAACTTCTATTTCTAAACTCCACCCTCTAAACTCCTCTCTCTAACCTCCACCCTCTAAACTCCTCTCTTTAACCTCCACCCTCTAAACTTCTATTTCTAAACTCCACCCTCTAAACTCCTCTCTCTAACCACCACCCTCTAAACTCCTCTCTTTAACCACCACCCTCTAAACTTCTCTCTTTAACCTCCACCCTCTAAACTCCTCTCTTTAACCACCACCCTCTAAACTCCTCTCTTTAACCACCACCCTCTAAACTCCTCTCTTTAACCTCCACCCTCTAAACTCCTCTCTTTAACCTCCACCCTCTAAACTCCTCTCTTTAACCACCACCCTCTAAACTCCTCTCTTTAACCTCCACCCTCTAAACTCCTCTCTCTAACCTCCACCCTCTAAACTCCTCTCTTTAACCACCACCCTCTAAACTCCTCTCTTTAACCTCCACCCTCTAAACTCCTCTCTTTAACCACCACCCTCTAAACTCCTCTCTTTAACCTCCACCCTCTAAACTCCTCTCTTTAACCACCACCCTCTAAACTCCTCTCTTTAACCTCCACCCTCTAAACTTCTCTCTTTAACCTCCACCCTCTAAACTCCTCTCTTTAACCTCCACCCTCTAAACTCCTCTCTCTAACCTCCACCTCCACCCTCTAACCTCCACTTACCCACCTCCAAATCTTACCCTTCAACCTCCATCCTATAACCTTCTCCCTCTAATCTCCACCCTCCACTATAACCCTGCGCTCTCCTCGCAATGTTTCTGGGACTTTTTGTAGTGATTGTTTTAATATGTTGAAATAAGTGTAAACTGTCATAAACAGCAATCGAAAACAATACAAAAATAAATAAATAAAATTTAACATGTATCAGGAATTACCCTCTGCCCTCTCATGCTGCTTCATAACCCAAATCAAATAATCAAAAAATCCTGTCATTGTTAATAAATTGTGACAGGAATCTTTTTTTTATTATTTATTTACTGAGTGGTGGATCCTTTGATCTGATTAAGCTGGAGTTGTTGAAGTTAGCTCTGAACTCTCATCTGATCACTTTGAAGTGTTGTAGTACATATTAGTGAACAGCAGGGGGCTCTAAAACACCAGAGCAGCATAATGTGTGTAGGTTCAGCTCTATTTTGTAAGTGTTTAACACTTACAGTCCAGATCCATCTTCATGGTTCTTTAATTAAACACTACTCAGGAACCTGATGGATCGTAAAGGGTCTTAAGTCTAAAATGTACAAATTGAAATTCTGGCCTTTTAAAAAGTCTTAAATTTGCTGTTCTACATCCTAAATAATTCAGGTCTTCATTTTCTGATGTCCATGTAACGCTTTATTTGATGCACATTGAAATGCTTCCACAGCACTTTAGAGTGTGTTTGTTAGTTTCCCATGGTGTTGTAGTTCTTTCTTTCGTGAGTCCAAATAACTCGTAATTCGCTGTATTACGACTACAAATGAGACCAACATCTCTCTGATTGTACCACAGACACCAAACAGACTTCATTTTTCAGCTATGGGGAAGTGCAAGTTTAGCGATACATGGCTTGAAAAAAGGCTGATCGCTAACAACATATTCGTCTGTGTTTTTGATGTCCTGATAAAGGTCTTACATTTCATTCCTAATGTTCTTTAAAAAGTCTTAAATTTGACTTGGTGCAACCTGCAGAAACCCTGTGAGAGTGAGGAGACGACAGCATATAAATATCCCAGTTCCCCAAAACACTTTATATCCATGATCCCTCCAGATCAGCCTTGACTTGAACACTGAGTTGAACAATGTCTAAGTTTCGAACACGAATTAGAAGCTGTTCCATAACTGTGGTGCTTTAGAAGAGAAAACTCTGCCCCCTGTTGTAATTCACTGTTCAAGGTACCAATAAAACACCTGCACCTTTTGCTCCAAGTTGGTGTGGGGACTCACTAAAATGTCCCTAATGGACTGTAATGACTTTTCAATGCTTTATACATCAGTGGTGGTATTTTATAATCTTGATTTGGAGTCAGTGTTTTGCAGTCCTGGACTAAATGGAAATTGTTGGTGCACTTCGTTCTAGAACCTCCAGACAGTAAAACGTTACAGTAGACCATCTTGGATGTAGCAAAAGCAAAATCTTGTTTTTTGTGTCGTGTGAACAAATACATTGTGTAATAAGTGATTTGTATTGTGTGTGTGTGTGTGTGTTCAGAGTGCACGGCGAGGTGTGTGCCGCTTGCGACATCGCATCCCTCCGAATGTTCCAGGGAGGACGCACCGACTACATCCGCTCCCCGACCAATCAGACGCTGAGATTCGTTCAGGCCTTTGATGACCCCGCCCTCTCTGTGAGTCGCACGAGCCAATTGGAAATGAGGCAAGAGCGGAAATCATGTTAACGCAGCGTTAATATTTAGTGTGTGTGTGTTTCAGAGAGAGGTGAAGGTGGAGCTGTTGCGTGAAGCCGTGGAAGCTTACAGTCAGCTGACGGATCAGGTGACTGACTCCGCCCACATTTAATAGGCAGAAGAATATTATATTAAAATTCTAATTAAAGGTACAAATTGAATGCTATTAAATATGTGCTCTCCGTGTGTGTGTGTGTGTGTGTGTGTGTGTGTGTGTGTGTGTGTGTGTGTGTGTGTGTGTGTGTTAGGCACTGAAAGGACAGGGTATTGATCGCCACCTGTTGGGTTTGAAGCTGCAGGCCATCGAGGAGGGACTGAGCGTCCCCAGAATGTTCATGGACACGGCTTATGGACTCGCTACACACTGGAAACTACGCACCGGACAGGTCTTTCTCACACACACACACACACACACACACACACACACACACACACACATTTATAAAAATATGACTATTGATACTATTATAAATAATCTTATTGTTTTTATTTTGACACTGTATTTGTCCCTGCAGGTCCCCGCTAACACGGACAGCGTGATGTGTTTCGGGCCCCTGGTCCCGGACGGTTACGCCGTGTGTTACAACCCTCAGCCGGATCACGTTCACTTCTCCATCACCGCCTTCAACTGCTGCGAGGAAACCAACGCCGAGAACCTCGCCGTGACCATCCAGAGCGCCCTCCACCACCTGCACGAGTTACTGCAGCCCACTCCGTAGACACACACTCCTCCGTACACCGCGCACCCGATAAAATCAAATCATTTATTTTATTTTTTTTGCTGTCAGCTTGAAATAAAAAAGGGGGTGTGGCTCACAACGCATTACAATTCGGATGATGAGCAATAAATGTTATTTATATATATATATATATATATATACACCAAACTGCTTACGTTTAAATAGCATTAAGACGGAAAGCATATTTCTTTGAGGTTCTTGACGTGCGGCTGGCTTCGACGCGTGACTCGCTACGTTAGCATTGTAGCTTCTAACTTAAAGAGCTTCAGACACTAAACACAGCCGTATTGGGGCGTATTTTTGACAATATATCCCTTAAGGACAGAAAACACCTCATCAGCAGCTCCATTTCGACAGGTATTATTTTGCATATGAGACTTTTTCAGGTTAAAATTCACTCATTCTTTTTTTTAAACAAAAGATCAATTTAAACTTCAGTTTGAAATACGAGGCATTACTCCTCCTGAGCTGTCCAGCGGTGCTACATAAATCCACTCCTTCCTGCACAGACTGCACGTTTGACAGCTTCGTTGTAGTTCTGATGCATTGTGGGATTTCTGGCGAACGTGCGGTCCATAAATATTCGGACAGTTTTGCTCCGCTGTGCCTCGGTGTGTTTGAAAGGAAAGAATTAAAACGCCTCGACTTTCAGCTTTGATTTAAATGGTTTTACCGCAATATTTATGAGGAATTACAGCCATTTTCTTTGCCGCACAGCAACGTTTTCGCAGCAGGCTCAATAGTAATCGGACAAACGAATGATTATTTGTAAATACCTGATAGTGGAGGACGTCAGGAAAACCATGAACATCAAATTTTCCTCCCTCGAGATGTTTGACACGTTTTTACTGCAGCCTCATACAGTAGCTGCATGCTTGAGGTTCTCATAAGTGAAACACTTTTCCTTAAGGTTGAGGTTATGTGACTCTATCAAGCTCTCAGGTTACTTCCACAGCCAGTTTTGGGTCGTTATCCAAATGATCTCTTAGTAATTAATTACTTATCCATTAATTACATAACACTGCTCCTTCTCTCAGTGCTTTCACCCTTAATAAACACCAGAGATCTCGCTCCAGTGATACACTCCAATACCAAAACAACACCTTCTTTAATAATAAACAATATGATCTGCTTTGGATCATGAGCCCTTCCTTACCTTCTCCATTTTTGAGTGGAGAATTCTGGGAAGTTCATCTTACTTTCATCTATCCAGAGATTTTGATTGCTGCCAGAGGTGTGTGTCTTGACCTCTTCGAGTTCATGAAGGCGTTTTGATTTGACGATGATACGCCTACCTCCTCCAGAGAATCCATTGACTTGGGTAGATGTTCTAAAGATGATAAACAAGGATCATCCACCTTTTTTGTCTTCAGTGGTCTTCCCAGGGTTTTTTTAAAGAATATACAAGTTTTTGCTGTTTCTTTATGATTAGTCAGTTTTGATAAGTTTGTAAGATCATGACCTCCCTAACGTTCATTCATCACCTCTTTGGTCCATGTAGCGAGAGCTTTCATGAACAGCATCTACTCGATATCTAGTTTTTTAATCTTTGTCCTCATACAAACAGGCTCCACCTGACAAATTTTTATCAGTCAAATGTGGTATTACCTTTGAGCTTTTGTGCAAATTCAGATCCATTGTGCTGGTCTACAGAGACAGAATCCCCCCCCCCCACCCGAAAAAAAAAAACCCGCACACACACGGCAATGTCCAAATACTTATGGACCCAACTCTGTGTTTGAGAAGTGCATGTTTGATTCCACTATTAGACAAATAATATACAGATGTATGCTTTGATCTGAAATTCTCGCCTTGCTTTTGGGGTTTGTATTTGATAGAGACGGGTTTTGTGTACACTCCATTTTGGGGGGAAAATAAAAACGAAATGATGTATTTTGCCAATTCATTTGTCTAGAATTTTTTTTTTACATATTGTATTTACTAAAGTCAACAAATTCACAGGCAAAATAAATCAAATATACTCTCCATGGACCAGCATATGGGGACACCTGACTTTTCCACCCATATGCGCTTCTTCTCCAAACAGTTTCCAAAAAGTTGGAGGTACACAATTATATAGAACGTCTTTGGGTGCAGCATGAAATCTTCCCTTCGCTTGAGCTACAAAACCAAATCCAGCATGACGATGCTCCTTTGCACAAATCCAGCTCCATGAAGATCTGCTTTCCAAGAGTTGGAAGATGTGAAAGATCTCTTGCTAGAGAGTTCCAATCCTATTGTACATGATGAATGTGAACACTGACTGAACCCCAGGCCTCCTCACCTCACCTACAACCTAACGTTACTAACAGCCTTGTGAATTAATGAATCTCATGCACATCTTCACAAAAATCTTGTGGAACTTTAATAGTGAGGATCATACAGTACACCCTAAAATATCGCTTAAACTACATGTACACTTTTTTCAAAGGAGGGAAGGAAAATGTGTACTAGAAAATACAACTAAATGAGATGATCACGGAGTCTTCTATACTACAGTCTGTTTGTGCTCAAGATGTTGGATTCCAGTTCAGAAGGTTGTGAGTTCAAATCCCACCAAGATGCAACCGCTAGGCTCTTAAACAAATCCACTAACCCTCAACTACCATGCTGCCTCAGATCTTTTAACATTGCTTGACTGATCCCACATTCTCTTGGGGGAATAGGTAGGTATACAGTATCTTACAAAAGTGAGGACACCCCTCACATTGCAGCAACTATTTTAGTATCTTCTCAAAAGGCAATACTATAGAAATGAAACATTTTAGAGTATCAATGTGCAGCTTGTACAGCAGTCCAGATTTTCTGTCCTCTGAAAATAACTCGACATACAGACATTATTGTCTAAATAACTGGCAACAAAAGTGACTACACCTTCCGTAATAACAGCTTTACGTCATGTAATAATGCAAAGCCACGTCCTATTCATCATGTTCATGTTTTAGTCTGCTTGACAGGACCATGTCTGATAAATGCTATGAATGTAAATGTAAAACATTTGTTCTTATCATTATTACTGTATTAAAAATATTGTTACTGTTATAGCGCCTACTAGAGGACTTACCTTTACAGCGTTTGGCAGACAACCTTATCCAGAGAAACTTACAATTATTGCAAGTTTACAGTTGAGCATTAAGGTCATTGCTCAAGAGCCCAGCAGTGGTCGTTTGATGGGGTTGGGCTTTGAAACTATGACCTTTCTTTTACAAGTCCAACAGCTTATCCACTGTGCTACCACTTTCCCCAGAGGACACCAGGTCGGTATGAACAGCCACTGCTTGACTTTATTAAAGTAGCTATAATTGAGCCTATTTCAGGTGGATTAATGTAAACAGCAGGAAGACTACTATCATCTTCATCATCTTCATCCAGAGTGATTTGCAATTTTTTTTATGTATACAACTCAGCAGTGAAGGGTTAAAATCCTTGCTTAAGGACCCACAGTGGAAGCTTGGTGGTGCTGGGACTTGAATGAATCACCTTTTAAGCAGACATCTCAACCACTGAAATACCACTTCCTTTACCCCATTGTACCTCATCATGTATCTGGTTTTAAAACACAGTAAAGGCCATATCCTGTTGAAGGTGCGTTCCTCAAAAAAGCTGATATTTTGCAGAACCGAAAGCCTGCATCTGTCATTGAGTACTACTGAATCTTAGAACTTGGTGGAATGTTCCATCAAAAGTTCATCGTTCTTACCCGCAACAGTGGAAATTCCATCATAAACCATCACTACGTTTAAAATCGGAACACAGCAGAACAGCTGACTGTAGAAAACTGTAGAAAGGATATTACTCTTAATCACACACTCCGGTGCTCGTGGAATGTGTTTAATGTGTTGGTAATCGTTTTATAATCACACTCTTGGTGCCACCAAGATGAGGATGGGTTCCCTTTTGAGTCTGGTTCCTTTTAACGTTTCTTCCTCATACACTCTAAGGTAGTTTAGCACAGTCGCCCCAGGCTTGGTATAATTCCAGAGGTAATTGAACCTGTTTTAAAAGTAATAAACTCTTCCATCATCACTGGTTATGTACCTAAATCCTTTAAACTGGCAGTTATTAACCCTCTAATTACCTGACCTTCACCCTGTTAACTGTCCAACTACAGTCCAATATCAAACCTCCCCTTTATCTCCCAGATTCTATAAAAGGTTCTAGAACAGCAGTTCTGCTCACATCTACTTAGGAATAACATTGTCAGCTAGTTAAAGTGGTAAATGACTGTTATTGGCCTCTGATCAGGGTTTTGTCTTTTTACATGGGCTTCCCTCTTGAGTCTGGTTCCTCGCAAGGTTTCTTCCTTATGCACCTCGGGGAGTTTTTCCTTGCCACAGTCGTCACCGGCTCACTCATCAGGGATAAACTTACAGTTATAAAGAATATCTTGTTCATTTTTATCACCACCTTATCTGTGTAGAGCCAGGTAGCATGGAGGGGATCTACATTTGCCCCGTGCAGACTCACCACTGCTGTCCCACAAGTCTTGGTACTTGGTCCCCTCCTTTTCTCCCTCTATACCCACTCCATTGGTGAAGTCATATCCTCACATGGGTTTTCTTTTCTTCTTTCCTCAGATACCACAGCTTCCGCTCGAAAATCTGAATGCTTGACAGACATATCTTCATGGATGAGTGCTCACCAACTAAAACTCAACCCCAGCAAAACAGAACTGCTAGTCATCCCAGGTGATTCATCTCCAGGTCAAGATATGACACTCTGCTCTCCACTTCAGCCACTACTCATAACCTTGGGGTAACTATGGACAATCAACTGTCCTTCTTCTTACATTCGCTAATTTTGCTCATTCCTGTCGATTTCTTCTCTACAACATTCGAAGGATTCGACCATTTCTGTTCACACAGGCTGCCCAGGTGCTTCTTCAGTCTCTTGTCATTTCAAGACTGAACTACTGCAACTCTTTGCTGGCAGGTCTTCCTCCTCCGCTATTCGACCACTGCAAATGATCCAAAACGCAGCTGCACGACTTGTGTTCAATCTGCCCAAGTTCTCCCACACCACCCCACTGCTGCGTTCCCATCACTGGCTTCCGGTAGCTGCACGTATCAGATTCAAAACACTGATGCTTGCCTACAAGGCCAAAAATGGACCAGCACCATCTTACCTCAGAGACCTCATCACATCTCGCACTGCACCACACTGTCTGAGATCCTTCAGCACTGCTCGACTGGTACCAACTTCTCTCAGAATGAGAGGTAAGTATACTTCAAGGCTCTTCTCTGTTCTGTCCGTACAGCAGACCTGACTATCTTCAAGCGACAACTGAAGACCTTCATCTTCCTGAAACACTTAAATTAGCACTTTTCAAGTTTGCTTTGTAGAATTTAAGAGTTATATGTATATTCAATTTGTAATATTGCGTACCAGTGTAGATTTATTCATTACTAGAGACTCAAAGCACTTTTGTACGTCGCTCTGGATAAGGGCGTCTGCTAAATGCCGCAAATGTAAATGTAAATGAGACTGATTTGATACAATGTTTATTGTTCAAAGCGCAATACAAATAAAAAATGAATTGAATTGATCATCAGGTGGATAAATTCACATAATTTGCTTATATTTAAATATTTACATTCTGTAAAGCTGCTTTGAGAAAATGTGTATTGTGAAAAATGCTATACAAATAAAGTTGAATTGAATTGAAGGCTAAGGCCGTGTCTACAATAATAGGTTTTTGTTTGAAAACTTTACACTAAGATGGAGTTTTCAGTGTGTTAGCATGCTTTTAAATGTAACTTTTTAAAAACGCTTTCCAAAGTGAATACATTTGAGAATGCTGTTTCCGGGTAACAGTGTGGACTGTGAAAACGGAGTTATCTTTTTAGTGGTTTTTAATAGTTTAATCTTTTGAGCTAGCCTGGGTCAGTGTAGGGTATAGAAGAGATTTTCTTGCAATCATTTACACCATCTCCACCAATCTCTACTAATCTCCATCAGTCTCCACCATCTCCACTAATCTCCATCAGTCTCCACCATCCCCACCAGCTCCACTAATCTCCATCAGTCTCCACCATCTCCACTAATCTCCATCAGTCTCCACCATCTCCACTAATCTCCATCAGTCTCCACCATCCCCACTAGTCTCCATCAGTCTCCACCATGCCCACCAGCTCCACTAATCTCCATCAGTCTCCACCATCCCCACCATCTCCACTAATCTCCATCAGTCTCCACCATCCCCACTAATCTCCATCAGTCTCCACCATCCCCACTAATCTCCACTAATCTCCATCAGTCTCCACCATCCCCACTAATCTCCATCAGTCTCCACCATCCCCACAATCTCCACTAATCTCCATCAGTCTCCACCATCCCCACTAATCTCCATCAGTCTCCACCATCCCCACTAATCTCCATCAGTCTCCACCATCCCCACCATCTCCACTAATCTCCATCAGTCTCCATCATCCCCACTAATCTCCACTAATCTCCATCAGTCTCCACCATCCCCACCATCTCCACTAATCTCCATCAGTCTCCACCATCCCCACCATCTCCACTAATCTCCATCAGTCTCCACCATCCCCACCAGCTCCACTAATCTCCATCAGTCTCCACCATCCCCACCATCTCCACTAATCTCCATCAGTCTCCACCATCCCCACTAATCTCCATCAGTCTCCACCATCCCCACCATCTCCACTAATCTCCATCAGTCTCCACCATCCCCACTAATCTCCATCAGTCTCCACCATCCCAACTAATCTCCATCAGTCTCCACCATCCCAACTAATCTCCATCAGTCTCTACCATCCCCACTAATCTCCATCAGTCTCTACCATCCCCACCAGACAAACACAACATAAAACTAACTACACAAACATACAAACAATAAGAAAAAAAATAGAAATAAAAGAAACAGAAAGTTAAGAATAGGTGAAAGGAGAAAAAGAATGGAAAAAAGAAGAAAGAGAGAGAATGGAAAGAAAAGCTTGTTTATACTTGCCTTGGAGAACTGATAAAGTTTTATCCGAAGTGTATTAAGTACATTTCATGATCATACAAAGTGCACCCTTTTTTGAAAAATAAGGAACAGATAATTTTGTGACCATTTTAATATTAAGCATGAAAAGAAAAGACAGCATTAAAGCAGAGGTACATTAATATACCGGGACCAGTATTTAAGGTATAACTTGTGTTAATACAATGTTATATTCTGGTATATAAAATGCACCCTTGTTAAAAAAGTAAAGAGCAGATCATTTTATATCAACTTTGACATCAAGCTTCAAAAGAAAAGACAGCATTAGACCAGAGAAACATTAATAAACATTTAGAGTGTAACTATTTTGTGTGTGTGTGTGTGTGTGTGTGTGTGTGTGTGTGTGTGTGTGTGTGTGTGTGTGTGTGTGTGTGTGTGTGTGTGTGTGTGTGTGTGTGGGGAGGGTGTGTGTGTCACACTTAGACGTACTGAGGCCGAGTTTCGAGAGTGGATTGTTTTATGGTTTGAGGGTCCCTGTGAAGTCAACCAGATAAGCCAAGGGGTTATCTGGCTTTCAGGGTTGTGTGTGTGTGTGTGTGTGTGTATACTGTGTAAGGTATAGAGACTGGCTTGCGTTATCATTTAAATGCTGCTTTGAAGTCAGCTGGAGAGGTCAGGGATTATTTTTTTAGATAGGGTATAGAGGAGATTTTCTTGCAATCAGTTATGCAATTTTCGTCAGTCTTCACCATCTCCACCAATCTCCACTAATCTCAACCAATATCCGTCAGTCTTCACCATCTCCACCAATCTCCACTAATCTCAACCAATATCCGTCAGTCTTCACCATCTCCACCAATCTCCACTAATCTCAACCAATAATTATCAGTCTTCACCATCTCCACAATCTGCATCTGTCTCCACAATCACCACTAATTTCCATAAGTCTTAACCATACCCACTAATCTCCATCAGTCTCCACCATCTCCACTAATCTCCAACAATCGTAAAGAGTTAGTTTGAGTTACTATAGCCTTCCTGTCAGCTTGAGCTACTCAAATGATTCTCCTCAGGTCTCTCACATCGATGTTTTTTTAATGTTTTTCACAGCATGCGGTGTGAACTCAAAATTCTATTGTGTAAACATCCAAGCAGTTTCTTGAAAAGCATCCCAT
>NC_139580.1:2775961-2780961 GCF_946808225.1 Silurus aristotelis
ATTCATACACACTCATACAGCTCATACACACTTATACACGCTCATACACACTCATACAGCTCATACACACTCATACAGCTCACACACACACACACACACACACACACATATACACATTCATACACACTCATACAGCTCACACACACACACATATACACATTCATACACACTCATACAGCTCACACACACACACACACACACACACACACATATACACATTCATACACACTGATACAGCTCATACACACTCATACAGCTCACACACACACACACACACACACACACACACACACACACATATACACATTCATACACACTGATACAGCTCATACACACTTATACATGCTCATACACACTCATACAGCTAATGCACACTTATACAGCTCATACAGCACACACACACACACACACACACACACTCACATATACACATTCATACACACTCATACAGCTCATGCACACTCATACAGCTCACACACACACACACACACACACACACACACACACACACACACACACACACACACACACACACACACACACACACACATACACATTCATACACACTGATACAGCTCATACACACTCATACAGCTCATACACACTCATACAGCTAATGCACACTTATACAGCTCATACAGCACACACACACACACACACACACACACACACACACACACACACACATATACACATTCATACACACTCATACAGCTCACACACACACACACACACACACATATACACATTCATACACACTCATACAGCTCATACACACTTATACACGCTCATACACACTCATACAGCTCATACACACTCATACAGCTCACACACACACACACACACACACACACACACACATATACACATTCATACACACTCATACAGCTCACACACACACACATATACACATTCATACACACTCATACAGCTCACACACACACACACACACACACACACACACATATATACACATTCATACACACTCATACAGCTCACACACACACACACACACACACACACACATATACACATTCATACACACTGATACAGCTCATACACACTTATACATGCTCATACACACTCATACAGCTAATGCACACTTATACAGCTCATACAGCACACACACACACACACACACACACACACACACACACACACACACTCACATATACACATTCATACACACTGATACAGCTCATACACACTCATACAGCTCATACACACTCATACAGCTAATGCACACTTATACAGCTCATACAGCACACACACACACACACACACACACACACACACACACACACACACACACACACACACACATATACACATTCATACACACTCATACAGCTCACACACACACACACACACACACACACACATATACACATTCATACACACTCATACAGCTCATACACACTTATACACGCTCATACACACTCATACAGCTCATACACACTCATACAGCTCACACACACACACACACACACACACACACACACACACACACACACACACATATACACATTCATACACACTCATACAGCTCACACACACACACATATACACATTCATACACACTCATACAGCTCACACACACACACACACACACACACACACATATACACATTCATACACACTGATACAGCTCATACACACTCATACAGCTCACACACACACACACACACACACACACACACATATACACATTCATACACACTGATACAGCTCATACACACTTATACATGCTCATACACACTCATACAGCTAATGCACACTTATACAGCTCATACAGCACACACACACACACACACACACACACACTCACATATACACATTCATACACACTCATACAGCTCACACACACATATACACATTCATACACACTCATACAGCTCATACACACTCATACAGCTCACACACACACACACACACACACACACACACACACACACACACATATACACATTCATACACACTCATACAGCTCACACACACACACACACACACACACACACATATACACATTCATACACACTCATACAACTCATACACACTCATACAACTCATACACACTTATACATGCTCATACACACTCATACAGCTCATACACGCTCACACAGCTCACACAGCTCACACAGCTCACACACACACACACACACACACACACACACACACACACACACACACACACACACACACACTCATACAGCTCATGCACACTTATACAGCTCATACAGCACACACACACACACACATACACATTCATACACACTCACACAGCTCATACACACTCATACAGCTCATACACACTCATACACGCTTATACACACTCATACAGCTCACACACACACACACACACACACACACACACACACACACATACACATTCATACACACTCACACAGCTCATACACACTCATACAGCTCATACACACTCATACACGCTTATACACACTCATACAGCTCATACACACTCATACAGCTCATACACACTTATACACGGTCATACACACTCATACAGCTCATACACACTCATACAGCTCACACACACACACACACACACACACACACACACACACATATACACATTCATACACACTCATACAGCTCACACACACACACACATATACACATTCATACACACTCATACAGCTCATACACACTCATACAGCTCATACACACTCATACAGCTCATACAGCTCACACACACACACACACACACATATACACATTCATACACACTCATACAGCTCACACACACACACACACAGACACACACACTCACACAGACACACACTCATACAGCTCATGCACACTCATACAGCTCACACACACACACACACACACACACACACACACACACACACACACACACACACACACACACATACACATTCATACACACTGATACAGCTCATACACACTCATACAGCTCATACACACTCATACAGCTAATGCACACTTATACAGCTCATACAGCACACACACACACACACACACACACACACACACACACACACACACACACATATACACATTCATACACACTCATACAGCTCACACACACACACACACACACACACACATATACACATTCATACACACTCATACAGCTCATACACACTTATACACGCTCATACACACTCATACAGCTCATACACACTCATACAGCTCACACACACACACACACACACACACACATATACACATTCATACACACTCATACAGCTCACACACACACACATATACACATTCATACACACTCATACAGCTCACACACACACACACACACACACACACACATATACACATTCATACACACTGATACAGCTCATACACACTCATACAGCTCACACACACACACACACACACACACACACACACACATATATACACATTCATACACACTCATACAGCTCACACACACACACACACACACACACACACATATACACATTCATACACACTGATACAGCTCATACACACTTATACATGCTCATACACACTTATACATGCTCATACACACTCATACAGCTAATGCACACTTATACAGCTCATACAGCACACACACACACACACACACACACACACACACACACTCACATATACACATTCATACACACTGATACAGCTCATACACACTCATACAGCTCATACACACTCATACAGCTAATGCACACTTATACAGCTCATACAGCACACACACACACACACACACACACACACACACACACACACACACACACACACACACACACACACACACACACATATACACATTCATACACACTCATACAGCTCACACACACACACACACACACACACACATATACATATTCATACACACTCATACAGCTCATACACACTTATACACGCTCATACACACTCATACAGCTCATACACACTCATACAGCTCACACACACACACACACACACACACACACATATACACATTCATACACACTCATACAGCTCACACACACACACATATACACATTCATACACACTCATACAGCTCACACACACACACACACACACACACACACACACATATACACATTCATACACACTGATACAGCTCATACACACTCATACAGCTCACACACACACACACACACACACACACACACATATACACATTCATACACACTGATACAGCTCATACACACTTATACATGCTCATACACACTCATACAGCTAATGCACACTTATACAGCTCATACAGCACACACACACACACACACACACACACACTCACATATACACATTCATACACACTCATACAGCTCATGCACACTCATACAGCTCACACACACACACACACACACACACACACACACACACACACACACACACACACACACACACACACACACACACATACACATTCATACACACTGATACAGCTCATACACACTCATACAGCTCATACACACTCATACAGCTAATGCACACTTATACAGCTCATACAGCACACACACACACACACACACACACACACACACACACACACACACACACACACACACACACACACATATACACATTCATACACACTCATACAGCTCACACACACACACACACACACACACACATATACACATTCATACACACTCATACAGCTCATACACACTTATACACGCTCATACACACTCATACAGCTCATACACACTCATACAGCTCACACACACACACACACATATACACATTCATACACACTCATACAGCTCACACACACACACATATACACATTCATACACACTCATACAGCTCACACACACACACACACACACACACACACACACACATATATACACATTCATACACACTCATACAGCTCACACACACACACACACACACATATACACATTCATACACACTGATACAGCTCATACACACTTATACATGCTCATACACACTCATACAGCTAATGCACACTTATACAGCTCATACAGCACACACACACACACACACACACACACACACACACACACACA
>NC_139580.1:2785961-2788461 GCF_946808225.1 Silurus aristotelis
CACACACACATATACACATTCATACACACTCATACAGCTCATACACACTTATACACGCTCATACACACTCATACAGCTCATACACACTCATACAGCTCACACACACACACACACACACACACACACACACATATACACATTCATACACACTCATACAGCTCACACACACACACATATACACATTCATACACACTCATACAGCTCACACACACACACACACACACACACACACATATACACATTCATACACACTGATACAGCTCATACACACTCATACAGCTCACACACACACACACACACACACACACACATATACACATTCATACACACTGATACAGCTCATACACACTTATACATGCTCATACACACTCATACAGCTAATGCACACTTATACAGCTCATACAGCACACACACACACACACACACACACACACTCACATATACACATTCATACACACTCATACAGCTCACACACACATATACACATTCATACACACTCATACAGCTCATACACACTCATACAGCTCACACACACACACACACACACACACACACACACACACACACACACACACATATACACATTCATACACACTCATACAGCTCACACACACACACACACACACACACACACATATACACATTCATACACACTCATACAACTCATACACACTCATACAACTCATACACACTTATACATGCTCATACACACTCATACAGCTCATACACGCTCACACAGCTCACACAGCTCACACAGCTCACACACACACACACACACACACACACACACACACACACACACACACACACACACACACACACACACTCATACAGCTCATGCACACTTATACAGCTCATAAAGCACACACACACACACACACACACATACACATTCATACACACTCACACAGCTCATACACACTCATACAGCTCATACACACTCATACACGCTTATACACACTCATACAGCTCACACACACACACACACACACACACACACACACACACATACACATTCATACACACTCACACAGCTCATACACACTCATACAGCTCATACACACTCATACACGCTTATACACACTCATACAGCTCATACACACTCATACAGCTCATACACACTTATACACGGTCATACACACTCATACAGCTCATACACACTCATACAGCTCACACACACACACACACACAGCTCATACACACTCATACAGCTCATACACACTCATACAGCTCATACAGCTCACACACACACACACACACACACATATACACATTCATACACACTCATACAGCTCACACACACACACACACAGACACACACACTCACACAGACACACACTCATACAGCTCATGCACACTCATACAGCTCACACACACACACACACACACACACACACACACACACACACACACACACACACACACACACACATACACATTCATACACACTGATACAGCTCATACACACTCATACAGCTCATACACACTCATACAGCTAATGCACACTTATACAGCTCATACAGCACACACACACACACACACACACACACACACACACACACACACACACACACACACACACACATATACACATTCATACACACTCATACAGCTCACACACACACACACACACACACATATACACATTCATACACACTCATACAGCTCATACACACTTATACACGCTCATACACACTCATACAGCTCATACACACTCATACAGCTCACACACACACACACACACACACACACATATACACATTCATACACACTCATACAGCTCACACACACACACATATACACATTCATACACACTCATACAGCTCACACACACACACACACACACACACACATATACACATTCATACACACTGATACAGCTCATACACACTCATACAGCTCACACACACACACACACACACACACACACACACATATATACACATTCATACACACTCATACAGCTCACACACACACACACACACACACACACACACATATACACATTCATACACACTGATACAGCTCATACACACTTATACATGCTCATACACACTTATACATGCTCATACACACTCATACAGCTAATGCACACTTATACAGCTCATACAGCACACACACACACACACACACACACACACACTCACATATACACATTCATACACACTGATACAGCTCATACACACTCATACAGCTCATACACACTCATACAGCTAATGCACACTTATACAGCTCATACAGCACACACACACACACACACACACACACACACACACACACACACACACACACACACACACACACACACATATACACATTCATACACACTCATACAGCTCACACACACACACACACACACACACACATATACATATTCATACACACTCATACAGCTCATACACACTTATACACGCTCATACACACTCATACAGCTCATACACACTCATACAGCTCACACACACACACACACACACACACACACACACATATACACATTCAT
>NC_139580.1:2798461-2800961 GCF_946808225.1 Silurus aristotelis
TCATACACACTCATACAGGCTAATACACACTCATACAGGCTAATACACACTCATACAGCTCATACAGCTCACACACACACACACACACACACACACACACATACACATTCATACACACTCATACAGCTAATACACACTCATACAGCTCATACAGCTCACACACACACACACACACACACACACACACACACACACACACATACACATTCATACACACTCATACAGCTAATACACACTCATACAGCTCATACAGCTCACACACACACACACACACACACACACACACACACACACACACACTCATACAGCTCATACACACTTATACACGCTCATACACACTTATACAGCTCACACACACTCATACAGCTCATACAGCTCACACACATACACACTCATACACACTTATACACACACATACACATTCATACACACTCATACAGCTCATACACACTTATACAGCTCATACAGCTCATACACACTCATACAGCTCATACAGCTCACACACACACACACACACACACACACACACATAAATACACATTCATACAGCTCATACACACTCATACAGCTCATACAGCTCACACACACACACACACACATATACACATTCATACACACTCATACAGCTCATACAGCCCACACACACACACACACACACACACACACACACACACACACACACACACACACACACACACACACACACACACATATACACATTCATACACACCCATACAGCTCATACAGCTCTCACACACACACACACACACACACACACACACACATACACATTCATACAGCTCATACACACTCATACAGCTCACACACACACATACATACACATTCATACACACTCATACAGCTCATACAGCACACACACACACACACACACATAAACACATTCATACACACTTATACACGCTCATACACACTCACACACACTCATACAGCTCATACACACTCATACAGCTCATACAGCTCACACACACACACACACACACACACATATACACATTCATACACACTCATACACACTTATACACGCTCATACACACTCAAACAGCTCACACACACACACACACACACACACACACACACACACACACACACACATTCATACAGCTCATACACACTCATACAGCTCATACACACTCATACAGTTCATATACAGTTCATACACACTTATACAGCTCACACACACACACACACACACACACACACACACACACATATACACATTCATACAGCTCATGCACATTCATACAGCTCATACACGCTCATACACACTTATACATGCTCATACACACTTATACAGTTCATACACACTCATACAGCTCACACACACACACACACACACACACACACACACACACACACACACACACACACACACACATATACACATTCATACAGCTCATACACACTCATACAGCTCACACACACTCATACAGCTCACACACACTCATACAGCTCACACACACTCATACAGCTCATACACATTTATACATGCTCATACACACTCATACAGCTCATACACACTCATACAGCTCACACACACTCATACAGCTCACACACACTCATACAGCTCACACACACACATATATACACATTCATACACACTTATACAGCTCACACACACACACACACACACACACACACACACACACACACACACACACACACACACATATACACATTCATACACACTCATATAGCTCATACACACTTATACAACTCATACAGCTCACACACACACACACAAACACACACACATACATATACACATTCATACACACTCATACAGCTTATACACACTTATACAGCTCATACAGACTCATACACACTCATACACGCTCATACACACTCATACAGCTAAAACACTCATACAACACATACATATACATATACACATTCATACACACTCATACAGCTAAAACAGCTCACACACACACACACACATACACATTCATACACACTCATACACACTTATACACACTCATACACACTCATACAGCTCATACACACTCATACATCTCATACACACTCATACAGCTCATACAGCTCACACACACACACACACACACACACACACACACACACACATTCATACACACACATACACATTCATACACACTCATACACACTTATACACGCTCATACACACTCATACAGGTCATACAGCTCACACACACACACACACACACACACACACACACACACACACACACACACACACACACACACACACACACACACATTCATACAAACTCATACAGCTCATACACACTTATACACACTCATACAGCTCATACACACTCATACAGCTCATACACACTCATACAGGCTAATACACACTCATACAGCTAATACACACTCATACAGCTCATACAGCTCACACACACACACACACACACACACACACACACACATACACATTCATACACACTCATACAGCTAATACACACTCATACAGCTCATACAGCTCACACACACACACACA
>NC_139580.1:2805961-2810961 GCF_946808225.1 Silurus aristotelis
GCTCATACACACTCATACAGCTAATGCACACTTATACAGCTCATACAGCACACACACACACACACACACACACACACACACACACACACACACACACACACATATACACATTCATACACACTCATACAGCTCACACACACACACACACACACACACACACACACACATATACACATTCATACACACTCATACAGCTCATACACACTTATACACGCTCATACACACTCATACAGCTCATACACACTCATACAGCTCACACACACACACACACACACACACACACACACACACATATACACATTCATACACACTCATACAGCTCACACACACACACATATACACATTCATACACACTCATACAGCTCACACACACACACACACACACACACACATATACACATTCATACACACTGATACAGCTCATACACACTCATACAGCTCACACACACACACACACACACACACACACACACATATATACACATTCATACACACTCATACAGCTCACACACACACACACACACACACACACACACATATACACATTCATACACACTGATACAGCTCATACACACTTATACATGCTCATACACACTTATACATGCTCATACACACTCATACAGCTAATGCACACTTATACAGCTCATACAGCACACACACACACACACACACACACACACACACTCACATATACACATTCATACACACTGATACAGCTCATACACACTCATACAGCTCATACACACTCATACAGCTAATGCACACTTATACAGCTCATACAGCTCATACAGCACACACACACACACACACACACACACACACACACACACACACACACACACACACACACACACACACACACACATATACACATTCATACACACTCATACAGCTCACACACACACACACACACACACACATATACATATTCATACACACTCATACAGCTCATACACACTTATACACGCTCATACACACTCATACAGCTCATACACACTCATACAGCTCACACACACACACACACACACACACACATATACACATTCATACACACTCATACAGCTCACACACACACACATATACACATTCATACACACTCATACAGCTCACACACACACACACACACACACACACACATATACACATTCATACACACTGATACAGCTCATACACACTCATACAGCTCACACACACACACACACACACACACACACACACACACATATACACATTCATACACACTGATACAGCTCATACACACTTATACATGCTCATACACACTCATACAGCTAATGCACACTTATACAGCTCATACAGCACACACACACACACACACACACACACTCACATATACACATTCATACACACTCATACAGCTCATGCACACTCATACAGCTCACACACACACACACACACACACACACACACACACACACACACACACACACACACACACACACACACACACACACACACACACACATACACATTCATACACACTGATACAGCTCATACACACTCATACAGCTCATACACACTCATACAGCTAATGCACACTTATACAGCTCATACAGCACACACACACACACACACACACACACACACACACACACACACACACACATATACACATTCATACACACTCATACAGCTCACACACACACACACACACACACATATACACATTCATACACACTCATACAGCTCATACACACTTATACACGCTCATACACACTCATACAGCTCATACACACTCATACAGCTCACACACACACACACACACACACACACACACACATATACACATTCATACACACTCATACAGCTCACACACACACACATATACACATTCATACACACTCATACAGCTCACACACACACACACACACACACACACACACATATATACACATTCATACACACTCATACAGCTCACACACACACACACACACACACACACACATATACACATTCATACACACTGATACAGCTCATACACACTTATACATGCTCATACACACTCATACAGCTAATGCACACTTATACAGCTCATACAGCACACACACACACACACACACACACACACACACACACACACACACTCACATATACACATTCATACACACTGATACAGCTCATACACACTCATACAGCTCATACACACTCATACAGCTAATGCACACTTATACAGCTCATACAGCACACACACACACACACACACACACACACACACACACACACACACACACACACACACACATATACACATTCATACACACTCATACAGCTCACACACACACACACACACACACACACACATATACACATTCATACACACTCATACAGCTCATACACACTTATACACGCTCATACACACTCATACAGCTCATACACACTCATACAGCTCACACACACACACACACACACACACACACACACACACACACACACACACATATACACATTCATACACACTCATACAGCTCACACACACACACATATACACATTCATACACACTCATACAGCTCACACACACACACACACACACACACACACATATACACATTCATACACACTGATACAGCTCATACACACTCATACAGCTCACACACACACACACACACACACACACACACATATACACATTCATACACACTGATACAGCTCATACACACTTATACATGCTCATACACACTCATACAGCTAATGCACACTTATACAGCTCATACAGCACACACACACACACACACACACACACACTCACATATACACATTCATACACACTCATACAGCTCACACACACATATACACATTCATACACACTCATACAGCTCATACACACTCATACAGCTCACACACACACACACACACACACACACACACACACACACACACATATACACATTCATACACACTCATACAGCTCACACACACACACACACACACACACACACATATACACATTCATACACACTCATACAACTCATACACACTCATACAACTCATACACACTTATACATGCTCATACACACTCATACAGCTCATACACGCTCACACAGCTCACACAGCTCACACAGCTCACACACACACACACACACACACACACACACACACACACACACACACACACACACACACACTCATACAGCTCATGCACACTTATACAGCTCATACAGCACACACACACACACACATACACATTCATACACACTCACACAGCTCATACACACTCATACAGCTCATACACACTCATACACGCTTATACACACTCATACAGCTCACACACACACACACACACACACACACACACACACACACATACACATTCATACACACTCACACAGCTCATACACACTCATACAGCTCATACACACTCATACACGCTTATACACACTCATACAGCTCATACACACTCATACAGCTCATACACACTTATACACGGTCATACACACTCATACAGCTCATACACACTCATACAGCTCACACACACACACACACACACACACACACACACACACATATACACATTCATACACACTCATACAGCTCACACACACACACACATATACACATTCATACACACTCATACAGCTCATACACACTCATACAGCTCATACACACTCATACAGCTCATACAGCTCACACACACACACACACACACATATACACATTCATACACACTCATACAGCTCACACACACACACACACAGACACACACACTCACACAGACACACACTCATACAGCTCATGCACACTCATACAGCTCACACACACACACACACACACACACACACACACACACACACACACACACACACACACACACATACACATTCATACACACTGATACAGCTCATACACACTCATACAGCTCATACACACTCATACAGCTAATGCACACTTATACAGCTCATACAGCACACACACACACACACACACACACACACACACACACACACACACACACATATACACATTCATACACACTCATACAGCTCACACACACACACACACACACACACACATATACACATTCATACACACTCATACAGCTCATACACACTTATACACGCTCATACACACTCATACAGCTCATACACACTCATACAGCTCACACACACACACACACACACACACACATATACACATTCATACACACTCATACAGCTCACACACACACACATATACACATTCATACACACTCATACAGCTCACACACACACACACACACACACACACACATATACACATTCATACACACTGATACAGCTCATACACACTCATACAGCTCACACACACACACACACACACACACACACACACACATATATACACATTCATACACACTCATACAGCTCACACACACACACACACACACACACACACATATACACATTCATACACACTGATACAGCTCATACACACTTATACATGCTCATACACACTTATACATGCTCATACACACTCATACAGCTAATGCACACTTATACAGCTCATACAGCACACACACACACACACACACACACACACACACACACTCACATATACACATTCATACACACTGATACAGCTCATACACACTCATACAGCTCATACACACTCATACAGCTAATGCACACTTATACAGCTCATACAGCACACACACACACACACACACACACACACACACACACACACACACACACACACACACACACACACACACACACACACATATACACATTCATACACACTCATACAGCTCACACACACACACACACACACACACACATATACATATTCATACACACTCATACAGCTCATACACACTTATACACGCTCATACACACTCATACAGCTCATACACACTCATACAGCTCACACACACACACACACACACACACACACATATACACATTCATACACACTCATACAGCTCACACACACACACATATACACATTCATACACACTCATACAGCTCACACACACACACACACACACACACACACACACATATAC
>NC_139580.1:2815961-2818461 GCF_946808225.1 Silurus aristotelis
ACACACACACACACACACACACATACACATTCATACACACTGATACAGCTCATACACACTCATACAGCTCATACACACTCATACAGCTAATGCACACTTATACAGCTCATACAGCACACACACACACACACACACACACACACACACACACACACACACACATATACACATTCATACACACTCATACAGCTCACACACACACACACACACACATATACACATTCATACACACTCATACAGCTCATACACACTTATACACGCTCATACACACTCATACAGCTCATACACACTCATACAGCTCACACACACACACACACACACACACACACACACATATACACATTCATACACACTCATACAGCTCACACACACACACATATACACATTCATACACACTCATACAGCTCACACACACACACACACACACACACACACACATATATACACATTCATACACACTCATACAGCTCACACACACACACACACACACACACACACACACATATACACATTCATACACACTGATACAGCTCATACACACTTATACATGCTCATACACACTCATACAGCTAATGCACACTTATACAGCTCATACAGCACACACACACACACACACACACACACACACACACACACACACTCACATATACACATTCATACACACTGATACAGCTCATACACACTCATACAGCTCATACACACTCATACAGCTAATGCACACTTATACAGCTCATACAGCACACACACACACACACACACACACACACACACACACACACACACACACACACACACACACATATACACATTCATACACACTCATACAGCTCACACACACACACACACACACACACACACATATACACATTCATACACACTCATACAGCTCATACACACTTATACACGCTCATACACACTCATACAGCTCATACACACTCATACAGCTCACACACACACACACACACACACACACACACACATATACACATTCATACACACTCATACAGCTCACACACACACACATATACACATTCATACACACTCATACAGCTCACACACACACACACACACACACACACACATATACACATTCATACACACTGATACAGCTCATACACACTCATACAGCTCACACACACACACACACACACACACACACATATACACATTCATACACACTGATACAGCTCATACACACTTATACATGCTCATACACACTCATACAGCTAATGCACACTTATACAGCTCATACAGCACACACACACACACACACACACACACACTCACATATACACATTCATACACACTCATACAGCTCACACACACATATACACATTCATACACACTCATACAGCTCATACACACTCATACAGCTCACACACACACACACACACACACACACACACACACACACACACACACACATATACACATTCATACACACTCATACAGCTCACACACACACACACACACACACACACACATATACACATTCATACACACTCATACAACTCATACACACTCATACAACTCATACACACTTATACATGCTCATACACACTCATACAGCTCATACACGCTCACACAGCTCACACAGCTCACACAGCTCACACACACACACACACACACACACACACACACACACACACACACACACACACACACACACACACACTCATACAGCTCATGCACACTTATACAGCTCATAAAGCACACACACACACACACACACACATACACATTCATACACACTCACACAGCTCATACACACTCATACAGCTCATACACACTCATACACGCTTATACACACTCATACAGCTCACACACACACACACACACACACACACACACACACACATACACATTCATACACACTCACACAGCTCATACACACTCATACAGCTCATACACACTCATACACGCTTATACACACTCATACAGCTCATACACACTCATACAGCTCATACACACTTATACACGGTCATACACACTCATACAGCTCATACACACTCATACAGCTCACACACACACACACACACAGCTCATACACACTCATACAGCTCATACACACTCATACAGCTCATACAGCTCACACACACACACACACACACACATATACACATTCATACACACTCATACAGCTCACACACACACACACACAGACACACACACTCACACAGACACACACTCATACAGCTCATGCACACTCATACAGCTCACACACACACACACACACACACACACACACACACACACACACACACACACACACACACACACATACACATTCATACACACTGATACAGCTCATACACACTCATACAGCTCATACACACTCATACAGCTAATGCACACTTATACAGCTCATACAGCACACACACACACACACACACACACACACACACACACACACACACACACACACACACACACATATACACATTCATACACACTCATACAGCTCACACACACACACACACACACACATATACACATTCAT
>NC_139580.1:2828461-2830961 GCF_946808225.1 Silurus aristotelis
TACAGCTCACACACACACACACACACACACACACATATATACACATTCATACACACTTATACAGCTCACACAAACACACACACACACACACACACACACACACACACACACACACACACACACACACACACATATACACATTCATACACACTCATATAGCTCATACACACTTATACAACTCATACAGCTCACACACACACACACAAACACACACACATACATATACACATTCATACACACTCATACAGCTTATACACACTTATACAGCTCATACAGACTCATACACACTCATACACGCTCATACACACTCATACAGCTAAAACACTCATACAACACATTCATATACATATACACATTCATACACACTCATACAGCTAAAACAGCTCACACACACACACACACATACACATTCATACACACTCATACACACTTATACACACTCATACACACTCATACACACTCATACAGCTCATACACACTCATACATCTCATACACACTCATACAGCTCATACACACTAATACAGCTCATACAGCTCACACACACACACACACACACACACACACACACACACACACACACACACACACACACACATTCATACACACACATACACATTCATACACACTCATACACACTTATACACGCTCATACACACTCATACAGGTCATACAGCTCACACACACACACACACACACACACACACACACACACACACACACACACACACACACACACACACACACACACACACACACATTCATACAAACTCATACAGCTCATACACACTTATACACACTCATACAGCTCATACACACTCATACAGCTCATACACACTCATACAGGCTAATACACACTCATACAGGCTAATACACACTCATACAGCTCATACAGCTCACACACACACACACACACACACACACACACATACACATTCATACACACTCATACAGCTAATACACACTCATACAGCTCATACAGCTCACACACACACACACACACACACACACACACACACACACACACATACACATTCATACACACTCATACAGCTAATACACACTCATACAGCTCATACAGCTCACACACACACACACACACACACACACACACACACACACACACACTCATACAGCTCATACACACTTATACACGCTCATACACACTTATACAGCTCACACACACTCATACAGCTCATACAGCTCACACACATACACACTCATACACACTTATACACACACATACACATTCATACACACTCATACAGCTCATACACACTTATACAGCTCATACAGCTCATACACACTCATACAGCTCATACAGCTCACACACACACACACACACACACACACACACATAAATACACATTCATACAGCTCATACACACTCATACAGCTCATACAGCTCACACACACACACACACACATATACACATTCATACACACTCATACAGCTCATACAGCCCACACACACACACACACACACACACACACACACACACACACACACACACACACACACACACACACACACACACATATACACATTCATACACACCCATACAGCTCATACAGCTCTCACACACACACACACACACACACACACACACACACACATACACATTCATACAGCTCATACACACTCATACAGCTCACACACACACATACATACACATTCATACACACTCATACAGCTCATACAGCACACACACACACACACACACATAAACACATTCATACACACTTATACACGCTCATACACACTCACACACACTCATACAGCTCATACACACTCATACAGCTCATACAGCTCACACACACACACACACACACACACATATACACATTCATACACACTCATACACACTTATACACGCTCATACACACTCAAACAGCTCACACACACACACACACACACACACACACACACACACACACACACACATTCATACAGCTCATACACACTCATACAGCTCATACACACTCATACAGTTCATATACAGTTCATACACACTTATACAGCTCACACACACACACACACACACACACACACACACACACATATACACATTCATACAGCTCATGCACATTCATACAGCTCATACACGCTCATACACACTTATACATGCTCATACACACTTATACAGTTCATACACACTCATACAGCTCACACACACACACACACACACACACACACACACACACACACACACACACACACACACACATATACACATTCATACAGCTCATACACACTCATACAGCTCACACACACTCATACAGCTCACACACACTCATACAGCTCACACACACTCATACAGCTCATACACATTTATACATGCTCATACACACTCATACAGCTCATACACACTCATACAGCTCACACACACTCATACAGCTCACACACACTCATACAGCTCACACACACACATATATACACATTCATACACACTTATACAGCTCACACACACACACACACACACACACACACACACACACACA
>NC_139580.1:2835961-2840961 GCF_946808225.1 Silurus aristotelis
ACACACACACACACACACATATACACATTCATGCACACTCATACAGCTCACACACACACACACACACACACACACACACTCATACAGCTCATACACACTTATACACGCTCATACACGCTCATACACACTCACACAGCTCACACAGCACACACAGCTCACACAGCACACACAGCTCACACAGCACACACACACACACACACACACACACACACACACACACACACACACACACACACTCATACAGCTCATGCACACTTATACAGCTCATACAGCACACACACACACACACACACACACATATATACACATTCATACACACTTATACAGCTCACACACACACACACACACATATACACATTCATACACACTCATATAGCTCATACACACTTATACAACTCATACAGCTCACACACACACACACACACACACACACACACACACACACACACATACATATACACATTCATACACACTCATACAGCTTATACACACTTATACAGCTCATACAGACTCATACACACTCATACACGCTCATACACACTCATACAGCTAAAACACTCATACAACACATACATATACATATACACATTTATACACACTCATACAGCTAATACAGCTCACACACACACACACACACACACATTCATACACACTTATACAGCTCATACACACTTATACACACTCATACACACTTATACACACTCATACACACTCATACACACTCATACACACTCATACACACTCATACAGCTCATACACACTCATACAGCTCATACAGCTCACACACACACACACACACACACACACACACACACACACACACACACACATACACATTCATACACACACATACACACTCATACAGCTCATACACACTTATACACGCTCATACACACTTATACAGGTCATACAGCTCACACACACACACACACACACACACACACACACACACACACACATTCATACAAACTCATACAGCTCATACACACTTATACACGCTCATACACACTCATACAGCTCAAACACACTCATACAGGCTAATACACACTCATACAGCTAATACACACTCATACAGCTCATACAGCTCACACACACACACACACACACACACACACACACATACACATTCATACACACTCATACAGCTAATACACACTCATACAGCTCATACAGCTCACACACACACACACACACACACACACACACACACACACACACATACACATTCATACACACTCATACAGCTCACACACACACACACACACACACACACACACACACACATACACATTCATACACACTAATACAGCTCATACACACTTATACACGCTCATACACACTTATACAGCTCATACACACTCATACAGCTCATACAGCTCACACACATACACACTCATACACACTTATACACACACATACACATTCATACACACTCATACACCTCATACACGCTCATACACACATACACATTCATACACACTCATACAGCTCATACACACTCATACAGCTCATACACACTCATACACACTCATACAGCTCATACAGCTCACACACACACACACACACACACACACACACACACACACACACACACACACACACACACACACACACACACACACACACCCACATATATACACATTCATACAGCTCATACACACTCATACAGCTCATACAGCTCACACACACACACACACATATACACATTCATACACACTCATACAGCTCATACAGCCCACACACACACACACACACACACACACACACACACACACACACACACACACACACACACACACACACATATACACATTCATACACACCCATACAGCTCATACAGCTCACACACACACACACACACACACACACACACACACACACACACACACACACACACACACACATACACATTCATACACACTCATACAGCTCATACACACTCATACAGCTCACACACACACATACATACACATTCATACACACTCATACAGCTCATACAGCACACACACACATACACATACACATTCATACACACTCATACAGCTAATACACACTCATACAGCTCATACAGCTCACACACACACACACACACACACACACACACACACACACACACACACACACACACACACACATACACATTCATACACACTCATACAGCTCACACACACACACACACACACACACACACACATACACATTCATACACACTAATACAGCTCATACACATTTATACACGCTTATACACACTTATACAGCTCATACACACTCATACAGCTCATACAGCTCACACACATACACACTCATACACACTTATACACACACATACACATTCATACACACTCATACAGCTCATACACACTTATACAGCTCATACACCTCATACAGCTCACACACACACACACACACACACACACACACACACACACACACACACACACACACACACACACACACACACACATATATACACATTCATACAGCTCATACACACTCATACATCTCACACACACACACACACATATACACATTCATACACACTCTAGTGTCTTAAACGTATAGTATCTTAAATGTGTAATATCTAAAAGCCTTAACTCATACAATTCTACAAATGGTGAAAGTCCTGGAAAGGCCAAAGTTAATTACTGAACCATCTGGCCAGATGTTTTCCTTTAAGCCAAATGTATGAAAGGCCCATAGTGCTTATCTTATGAGCCGTGACTGGGAAAATGAAACGGATGGTCGTCTTTAAATCAGTATAAGCCGAAGTATAGAATATGATCCAGGATGCATGTCCTCTTGGGAAAAGACCTCTGACCCGTTCTCACTGTATGTTAAGATGAATGGTCTGGGAAAGTTAGCGCTGGTACATTTGAGATATATTAAATCTGGACAAAGACAGGTTTCACTTTAGGATAAACATTATTGCACAGTAGGCTCATATACATCTGTTATGCATTAAGAGGCGGACCCAGAGAATGATCAGAATATATAATGAGTGTGCAGCCATGGATCGGGAGTCAGACTTTAAATCAGAGCGTGCTGACTCCAGGCTTGACCGGAAGGCCTGTAAAGATGCTATATTTCTGTGCTGAATAAAAATCATTATTTACACGAAATAACTGCGTCTACGGAGATTCCTTCCAACCGACAACTACACTCCATCAAGACGACGAAATACACAACAACACTCATACAGCTCATACAGCCCACACACACACACACACACACACACACACACACACACACACACATATACACATTCATACACACTCATACAGCTCATACAGCTCACACACACACACACACACACACACACACACACACACATACACATTCATACACACTCATACAGCTCATACACACTCATACAGCTCACACACACACATACATACACATTCATACACACTCATACAGCTCATACAGCACACACACACACACACACACACACACACATAAACACATTCATACACACTTATACACGCTCATACACACTCACACACACTCATACAGCTCATACACACTCACACAGCTCATACACACTCATACAGCTCATACACACTCATACAGCTCATACACACTCATACAGCTCATACAGCTCACACACACACACACACACACATATACACATTCATACACACTCATACAGCTCACACACACAGACACACACACTCATACAGCTCATACACACTCATACAGCTCATACACACTCATACAGCTCATACAGCTCACACACACACACACACATATACACATTCATACACACTCATACACACTCATACACACTCAAACAGCTCACACACACACACACACACACACACACACACACACACACACACACACACACACACACACACACACACACATTCATACAGCTCATACACACTCATACAGCTCATACACACTCATACAGTTCATATACAGTTCATACACACTCATACACACTTATACAGCTCACACACACACACACACACACACACACACACACACACACACATATACACATTCATACAGCTCATGCACATTCATACAGCTCATACACGCTCATACACACTTATACATGCTCATACACACTTATACAGTTCATACACACTCATACAGCTCACACACACACACACACACACACACACACACACACACACACACACACACACACACACATACACATTCATACAGCTCATACACACTCATACAGCTCACACACACTCATACAGCTCACACACACTCATACAGCTCACACACACACACACACAGCTCATACAGATTTATACATGCTCATACACACTCATACAGCTCACACACACTCATACAGCTCACACACACTCATACAGCTCACACACACACACACACACAGCTCATACATACTCATACAGCTCATACACACTCATACAGCTCATACAGCTCACACACACACATTCATACACACTCATACAGCTAATGCACACTTATACAGCTCATACAGCACACACACACACACACACACACACACATATACACATTCATACACACTCATACAGCTCATACAGCTCACACACACACATTCATACACACTCATACAGCACACACACACACACACACACACACACACACACACACTCACATATACACATTCATACACACTCATACAGCTCACACACACACACACACACACACACACACACACACACACACACACACACACACACACACACACACACACACACACATATACACATTCATACACACTAATACAGCTCATACACACTTATACACGCTCATACACACTCATACACGCTCATACACACTCATACAGCTCACACACACACACACATATACACATTCATACACACTCATACAGCTCACACACACACACACACACACACACACACACTCATACAGCTCATACACACTTATACATGCTCATACACGCTCATACACACTCACACAGCTCACACACACACACACACACACACACTCATACAGCTCATGCACACTTATACAGCTCATACAGCACACACACA
>NC_139580.1:2843461-2883461 GCF_946808225.1 Silurus aristotelis
ATACACACTCATACAGCTCATACACACACACACACACACACACACACACACATACACATTCATACACACTCATACACACTTATACACGCTCATACACACTCAAACAGCTCACACACACACACACACACACACACACATTCATACAGCTCATACACACTCATACAGTTCATATACAGTTCATACACACTCATACACACTTATACAGCTCACACACACACACACACACACACACACACACACACACACACACACACACACACACACATATACACATTCATACAGCTCATGCACATTCATACAGCTCATACACGCTCATACACACTTATACATGCTCATACACACTTATACATTTCATATACAGTTCATACACACTCATACACACTTATACAGCTCACACACACACACACACACACACACATACACATTTATACAGCTCATACACACTCATACACACTCATACACACTCATACAGCTCACACACACACACATACAGTGGTTCCGGAAAGTATTCAGACCCCCTTAAATTTTTCACTCTTTGTTATATTGCAGCCATTTGCTAAAATCATTTAGGTTCATTCTTCTTCCTCATGAATGTACACATAGCACCCCATATTGACAGAAAAACACAGAATTGTTGACATTGTTGCAGATTAATTAAAAAAGAAAAACTGAAATATCACATGGTCCTAAGTATTCAGACCCTTTGCTCAGTATTTAGTAGAAGCCCCCTTTTGATCTAATACAGCCAGGAGTCTTTTTGGGAAAGATGCAACAAGTCTTTCACACCTGGATTTGGGGATCCTCTGCCATTCCTCCTTGCAGATCCTCTCCAGTTCTGTCAGGTTGGATGGTAAACGTTGGTGGACAGCCATTTTTAGGTCTCTCCAGAGATGCTCAATTGGGTTTAAGTCAGGGCTCTGGCTGGGCCATTCAAGAACAGTCACAGTTGTTGTGAAGCCACTCCTTCGTTATTTTAGCTGTGTGCTTAGGGTCATTGTCTTGTTGGAAGGTAAACCTTCAGCCCAGTCTGAGGTCCAGAGCACTCTGGAGAAGGTTTTTGTCCAGGATATCCCTGTACTTGGCCGCATTCATCTTTCCTTCGATTGCAACCAGTCGTCCTGTCCCTGCAGCTGAAAAACACCCCCACAGCATGATGCTGCCACCACCATGCTTCACTGTTGGGACTGTATTGGACAGGTGATGAGCAGTGCCTGGTTTTCTCCACACATACCGCTTAGAATTAAGGCCAAAAAGTTCTATTTTGGTCTCATCAGACCAGAGAATCTTATTTCTCACCATCTTCAGGTGTTTTTTGGCAAACTCCATGCGGGCTTTCATGTGTCCTGCACTGAGGAGAGGCTTCCGTCGGGCCACTCTGCCATAAAGCCCCGACTGGTGGAGGGCTGCAGTGATGGTTGACTTTCTACAACTTTCTCCCATCTCCTGACTGCATCTCTGGAGCTCAGCCACTGTGATCTTTGGGTTCTTCTTTACCTCTCTCACCAAGGCTCTTCTCCCCCGATAGCTCAGTTTGGCCGGAAAGCCAGCTCTAGGAAGGGTTCTGGTCGTCCCAAACGTCTTCCATTTGAGGATTATGGAGGCCACTGTGTTCTTAGGAACCTTAAGTGCAGCAGAAATCTTTTTGTAACCTTGGCCAGATCTGTGCCTTGCCACAATTCTGTCTCTGAGCTCTTCAGGCAGTTCCTTTGACCTCATGATTCTCATTTGCTCTGACATGCATTGTGATCTGGAAGGTCTTATATAGACAGGTGTGTGGCTTTCCTAATCAAGTCCAATCAGTATAATCAAACACAGCTGGACTCAAATGAAGGTGTAGAACCATCTCAAGAATGATCAGAAGAAATGGAAAGCACCTGAGTTAAATAAATGAGTGTCACAGCAAAGGGTCTGAATACTTAGGACCATGTGATATTTCAGTTTTTCTTTTTTAATAAATCTGCAACAATGTCAACAATTCTGTGTTTTTCTGTCAATATGGGGTGCTATGTGTACATTCATGAGGAAGAAGAATGAACCTAAATGATTTTAGCAAACGGCTGCAATATAACAGAGTGAAAAATTTAAGGGGGTCTGAATACTTTCCGTACCCACTGTATACACATTCATATAGCTCATACATATTCATACAGCTCATACACATTCATACAGCTCATACACACTCATACACACTCATACTGCTCACACACACACACACACACATATATACACATTCATACAGCTCATACACATTCATACAGCTCATACACACTCATACAGCTCATACACACTCATACACACTCATACTGCTCACACACACATACACATTCATACACACTCATACACATTCATACAGCTCATACACACTCATACACACTCATACTGCTCACACACACACACATACACATTCATACAGCTCATACACACTCATACACATTTATACACACTCATACACATTCATACAGCTCATACACACTCATACACACTCATACAGCTCATACACACTCATACAGCTCATACACACTCATACACATTTATACACACTCATACACATTCATACAGCTCATACACACTCATACAGCTCATACACACTCATACACGCTCATACACACTCATACACATTTATACACACTCATACACATTCATACACACTCATAAAGCGCATACACACTCATACAGCTCATACACACTCATACACATTCATACACACTCATACACGCTCATACACGCTCATACACACTCATACACACTCATACACAATCATACACACTCATAAAGCGCATACACACTCATACACATTTATACACACTCATACACACTCGTACAGCTCATACACACTTATACATGCTCATACACACTCATACACACTCATACAGTTCATACACACTCATACACACTCATACAGCTCACACACACACACACACACACACACACACACACACATACAAATTCATACAGCTCATACACATTCATACAGCTCATACACACTCATACACACTCATACAGCTCACACACAGACACACACAGACACACACACACATACATACACATTCATACAGCTCATACACACTCATACACATTTATACACACTCATACACACTCATACAGCTCATACACACTCATACACATTCATACACACTCATAAAGCGCATACACACTCATACACATTTATACACACTCATACACATTCATACACACTCATAAAGCGCATACACACTCATACAGCTCATACACACTCATACACATTTATACACACTCATACACATTCATACACACTCATAAAGCGCATACACACTCATACACATTTATACACACTCATACACATTCATACACACTCATAAAGCGCATACACACTCATACACATTTATACACACTCATACACATTTATACACACTCATACACATTCATACACACTCATACACATTCATACACATTCATTCACACTCATACACATTTATACACACTCATACACACTCATACACATTCATACACACTCATAAAGCGCATACACACTCATACACATTTATACACACTCATACACGCTCATACAGCTCATACACACTCATACACATTCATACACACTCATACACATTTATACACACTCATACACACTCATACACATTCATTCACACTCATACACATTTATACACACTTATACACATTCATACACACTCATACACACTCATACACACTCATACACACTCATAAAGCACATACACACTCATACACATTTATACACGCTCATACAGCTCATACACACTCATACACATTAATACACACTCATACACATTTATACACACTCATACACATTTATACACACTCATACACATTTATACACACTCATACAGCTCATACACACTCATACAGCTCATACACACTCATACACATTTATACACACTCATACACACTCATACAGCTCATACACACTCATACAGCACATACACACTCATACAGCTCATACACACTTATACAGCTCAGACAGTTCATACACACTCATACAGTTCATGCACACTCATACACACTCATACAGTTCATACACACTTATACAGCTCAGACAGTTCATAAACACTCATACAGTTCATACAAACTCATACACACTCATACAGCTCATACACACTCATACAGCTCATACACACTCATACACACTCATACAGCTCATACACACTCATACACACTCATACAGTTCATACACACTCATACAGCTCATACACACTCATACACACTCATACAGCTCATACACACTCATACACACTCATACAGTTCATACACACTCATACAGCTCATACACACTCATACACACTCATACAGCTCATACACACTCATACAGTTCATACACACTCATACAGCTCATACACACTCATACAGCTCATACACACTCATACAGCTCATACACACTCACACACTCATACACACTCATACAGTTCATACACACTCATACAGCTCATACACACTCATACACACTCATACAGCTCATACACACTCATACAGTTCATACACACTCATACAGCTCATACACACTCATACACACTCATACAGCTCATACACACTCATACACACTCATACAGTTCATACACACTCATACAGTTCATACACACTCATACAGCTCATACACACTCATACAGTTCATACACACACACACACACACACACTTACACTCACTCATACACACTCATACAGTTCATACACATTCATACACGCTCATACAGCTCATACACACTCATACACATTAATACACACTCATACACATTTATACACACTCATACACATTTATACACACTCATACAGCTCATACACACTCATACAGCTCATACACACTCATACACATTTATACACACTCATACACACTCATACAGCTCATACACACTCATACAGCTCATACACACTCATACAGCACATACACACTCATACAGCTCATACACACTCATACAGCTCAGACAGTTCATACACACTCATACAGTTCATACACACTCATACAGCTCATACACACTCATACTCATTCATACACACTCATGCACACTCATACAGTTCATACACACTCATACAGTTCATACACACTCATGCACACTTATACAGTTTATTCACACTCATACACACTCATGCACACTCATACAGTTAATACACGCTCATACACACTTATACAGTTCATACACACTCATACACACTCATACAGCTAATACACACTCATACAGCTAATACACACTCATACAGCTCATACACACTCATACAGCTCATACACACTCATACACACTCATACACATTTATACACACTCATACACACTTATACAGCTCATACACACTCATACAATTCATACACACTCATACAGCTCATACACACTCATACAGCTCATACACACTCATACAGTTCATACACGCTCATACACACTCATACAGCTCATACACACTCATACACACTCATACAGCTCATACACGCTCATACACACTCATACAGCTCATACACGTTTATACACACTCATACAGTTCATACACACTCATACAGCTCATACACACTCATACACCCTCATACACACTCATACAGTTCATACACACTCATACACACTCATACAGCTAATACACACTCATACAGCTCATACACACTCATACAGCTCATACACACTCATACAGCTCATGCACACTAATACAGTTCATACACACTCATACACACTCATACACGCTCATACACACTCATACACACTCATACACACTTATACAGTTCATACACGCTCATACACACTCATACAGTTCATACACACTCATACACACTCATACACACATACAGTTCATACACACTCATACACATTTATACACACTCATACACACTCATACAGCTCATACACATTTATACAGCTCATACACACTCATACAGTTCATACACACTCATATAGCTCATACACACTCATACAGCTCGTACACACTCATACACACTCATACAGTTCATACACACTCATACAGCTCATACACACTCATACTCATTTATACACACTCATGCACACTCATACAGTTCATACACACTCATACAGCTCATACACACTCATACACATTTATACACACTCATACACACTCATACAGCTCATACACATTTATACAGCTCATACACACTCATACAGCTCATACACACTCATACACACTCATACAGTTCATACACACTCATACAGCTCATACACACTCATACACATTCATACACACTCATACAGCTCATACACGCTCATACACACTCATACAGTTCATACACACTCATACAGCTCATACACACTCATACAGCTCATACACACTCATACTCATTCATACACACTCATACACACTTATACAGTTCATACACACTTATACACACTTATACAGTTCATACACATTCATACAGTTCATACACACTCATACAGCTCATACACACTCATACACACTTATGCACACTCATACAGTTTATACACACTCATACAGCTCATACACACTCATACTCATTCATACACACTCATACACACTTACAGTTCATACACACTCATACACACATACAGTTCATACACACTCATACAGTTCATACACACTCATACACACTCATACAGCTCATACACACTCATACAGTTCATACACGCTCATACACACTCATACAGTTCATACACACTCATACAGTTCACACACACTCATACAGCTCATACACACTCATACACATTCATACACACTCATACAGCTCATACACACTCATACAGTTCACACACACTCATACAGCTCATACACACTCATACACATTCATACACACTCATACAGTTCATACACACTCATACAGTTCACACACACTCATACAGCTCATACACACTCATACACATTCATACACACTCATACAGCTCATACACGCTCATACACACTCATACAGCTAATACACACTCATACAGTTCATACACGCTCATACACACTCATACAGTTCATACACACTCATACAGTTCACACACACTCATACAGCTCATACACACTCATACACATTCATACACACTCATACAGCTCATACACACTCATACAGTTCACACACACTCATACAGCTCATACACACTCATACACATTCATACACACTCATACAGTTCATACACACTCATACAGTTCACACACACTCATACAGCTCATACACACTCATACACATTCATACACACTCATACAGCTCATACACGCTCATACACACTCATACAGCTCATACACACTCATACACATTCATACACACTCATACACACTCATACACATTCATACACATTCATACACACTTATACAGTTCATACACACTCATACACACTCATACAGTTCATACACACTCATACACACTCATGAACACTCATACAGTTCATACACACTCATACACACTCATACAGCTCATACACACTCATACAGCTCATACACACTCATACACATTCATACACACTCATACACACTCATACAGTTCATACACACTCATACAGTTCATACACACTCATACACATTCATACAGTTCATATACACTCATACACACTCATACAGCTCATACACACTCATACAGCTCATACAGACACATACACATTCATACACACTTATGCACATTCATACACACTCATACAGCTCATACACACTTATACAGTTCATCACACTGTAGTTTAAAATTTGCTTTCTAGTCCTATCTATTCAGAAAAGAGACAGAGAGTCGACATGAGAATAAAAATAGACAATTTTATTCGCCTTTTGCAGAAGCAAATAGGTGTTCATCAGTCAGACAATGCTGCATACGCTCCGATAAAAGCTTCTCACCATGCTTTTAAACTTTCCCTCGACCTTCAAGACAATATTATTAATTCTCTTATTACGACATTGCATACTTATAATCAATTGTTTTCTCGCGCTGTTTTAGTTCACTTCGCCCTAGTGACGCACTTTGCACACAAATGTTTTCCCATTCTGTACAAAGATAATCTTTTATCTTTCTCTGTTTTGCTTAGCTGAGAGCACAGTGCCCGGTCGAGAGCATTGTGTTCAGACATGCTGCCTTGATCACGCTCTACATTGCAAGCTTTATGGATTATTGCAGTTCAGCTGAGGAAAGAACTTCATACATACACTGATTATAACAAAATACATATACTTAAACAGAATTATAATATTAATGTGAAAATTTCATCTTACAACACTCATACACACTCATACAGCTCATACACACTCATACAGCTCATACACACTCATACAGTTCATACACACTCATACAGCTAATACACACTCATACAGCTTATACACACTCACACACTCATACACATTCATACAGCTCATACACACTCATATTCCCATGTTCCTTACAAAATCATGCATATTTTGGGGTGTGTGCAGCCTCCAAGTACAGGATGCTTAGCAGAGTTGCACTGCAGACACTTTTTCTTCTTCTTTCGGCTTCTCCCATGCAATAATTTTATCCTGCATTGCCCTTGTTTTTAAGTTTCTCCAGCAAAACTTTACGTTCTTTTGAGTTCTTTGGTAATGACAGTGCAGATGGCTGCAGACACTCATCAGCTACAGCTACCATTAATGGTTCCACAATATCTCCATGTTAACCACTTCCACCAACTGCCTCTTCTACTTCCAAGAGTTGTTTGCTTGTAGGACCAGTGACTGCTTTTGAAAGCTTTAAATTGTCTGATCCACTGCCTGATGCTGCAACAGTGGATTTTCTTTTCTTTTTGACACTTGCTTAACCAGAACTTTCCCTGAAAGATTATCTCAGCATCGTGCAAAGCTTGCTTCATCAGACTCTAAATCAGTTAACTGTTCCTCAAAGTAAACCAGGTTCTTCACGAGAGTCATCTCTGGTCTTTAAACACATTTTGCCCTTGCTTGCACCTTCACAAATCTTTTAATGGAAAGCCAACTCTACTGAACTCTCAGATTCCCTGCCTGAATCCGGGACATACTCCTCATCTGATAGTGACTCATCTTCATTAGAACTTATGCCTTAGTACCAGAAAACAAATGATTATAACCTAACCTTTCAAATTGACTAAAGTTTATTAAAATATAATTATTACTGACCTTTGCATCTTAGACCAATCCATTTGTATGACAAAGCAGGTCTAACACAGGCAACACATGTTCATGCTCAAAACACTTGCTAGGACCATTTCATATTTACAATTATGTAAAAAGTAGCAGCATATAAAATGACACTCAAATCTATATGTTTAAGAGCAACTCCAGTGAAAGCATGACCTGGAAAATACATTACATTTACTTACTAGTAAATAAGAAGCATTTTAAACTTCTTCTTCTTTCGGCTGCACCTATTTGGGGTCGCCAAAGCAGATCATCCTTCTCCATACCCCCTTGTCTTCTATATCTGCCTCTTTTACACCAACTACCTGCATGTCTTCCCTTGCCACATCCATAAACCTCCTCCTTGATCTTCCTCTGTTAGACACTATACACACACTGCTGATGTACACTGACTAACACATTACTACAAGGTCCCCATATACCCAGTGTACTGCTAAACCATGTCTGTTACATACACACCGATAAACACAAAAAACATGTAAATCACTAAAGCCCTGACATACCATGTATTTGTCAAACAAACTGACACACACTAATACTCCTTTGGTAGAGGACTCTTACCTCATAGTCCATGAATGTCCTTATTAGACACAGTGTCCTCATAAAACAGGTCTCAGCCATACACATTACATAAAGATTTATTTGATATAATAAGAGCTAAAAATAAGTTCACAACTGTAAATTAGTGTATATTTCCTGTTTACTGTGTTTACTGTCTTCTGTTGCAAGGGTGAGGGGTCTGCTCATTTCTGGTGATTGTTTTTCTGCTGCAATCTATAAAGATGTTATAACAATCTGAAACCTTAGTAATATAAATAGATAAAAGTAACATGTAATTATCTATTATATCTACATGTGTAAGCACGGCCTCAATAATACCTTGCTTCTCCGAGGCCAATCAGAATCACCATAGTGTAATGTAATCTCTTCTCCAGGGTTAATGTTCCTAGTTGTAAATTAACACAGATGAGGCTTTCCCTCTACACTGATGGGTTTTCATTTTGCTGTTTGGATTGATATTGTCATCATTGACAAGTCTCCCAAGAGAACCATATTTTATGGTAGCATTAACACTGGAGCGTCACATAAATAAAAATTTAAATAATTGTTGGAAAGCCTACACATTATCATGTTCATATCAAATGCATTATATACACACAATACAATATTATACATACCATAAGAGTCTTTCATTTAATAGGAATTTAAACATAAATACTTTTAAGGCATCATAATCTAATCTCCAATCACATTCAAGTTTCCTTATTAGCTGTCCTCTGTATTTCAAAAGAAAATCTCTCTTCTCAAAATGGACTGAACTGAAAACTCCACTCCCTGAATGAGAAAACACATGAAATATTAATCCAGTCGTGAACTTCACACCAGTTTTACCCTGATGCCTCTGTCTGTTAATGAAAGCATTCTAGAACAAAAGGAACAAAGGATGGCATGTTTAAATGGACCCTTACCTTTATCTGGATCTACAGTATATATTTCACATTGAGTCCAGGTTTGTCTTGCCTTTCCTTTTCTTTTTTCCTTCTCTGCTTTATATCAGCCATGTTGTTAACAGGATGCTGTTACTTTCAACAGAGATGATTTTTTTAATTTAATTTAAAGCCTTAAATTGTAAATATAAGTGGTGTTTATGTAAAAACACATTGATGGTAATGGACCATGGGGCAATGCTGAGGAGATGCTCTAAAAATTTCATATATTTATACTGCTTTACTCCTGACTACTGTGTTACTAAGTTATGAGTAAAGAGTATCAGGGGTTATTTACACCCTCACAGTGACACAGCTGTGTTTCCACACTGTACCATTGTCAGGCTGAAGATGCGGAAGCGGAAGTAACTCCATCATGTCTTTATTTAACACAAAATAAACACAGTCACGAAGAACTAGAAACTGAAGTAATCTGCTCGGGACGAGTAATTCACAACGAAAAGCAATATCCAGAAATAAAAGTAAATCCCCAACACCAACGAGTAATCCTCGGAGACAGAGTCAAGAGCCAGAACCAGCGGGGAAACCTGGCGGTCGAGAATCCACGGTATCACCAGCATCACATTCAAGAACCGACAGCCTGTAATTCGAGAACGTGAGTTCATATAGTCATCTCCTAAACGAGTCACAGCTGTCAGCAATTAAAGCCAGCGCGGCATAACGAGGCAGCGTGACTGCTGCCGAGGGGGGCGTGGCAGGTGGATCCCTGACAGCTACAGAGGGGGGCGTGGCAGGTAGATCCCTGACAGCTACCAAGGGGGGCATGGCAGGTGGATCCCTAACATTACCCCCCCTCTCCAGGGGCGACACCCGACGCCCCAAACCCCACCTACACTAGGTAGGCCAGGGCACTCCGAGGAAGGCCTCGCCAACCGTCCAGGGTCAAAGCCCGGCTAGCATCGCCATGGGACAGGGGAAAACCAGGAAGAGCCCAAGGTGATGCGGCGTCCTCAGTGGAGATCTGGAAGGGAGTGACGCCCATCACGGTGATCAGGAATGGAGCAACGCCCACCATGGAGATCTGGAACGGAGCAACGCCCGTCACGGAGATCAGGAATGGAGCGATGCTGACGAAGGCCCGGAGGCTGGACAAACCCCTGGGCTGAGATTGGAGGCGAAGAGACGCCCTCGGCGGAGATCAGGGTCTGGGCGACGTCCTCAGCTGAGATCAGAGGCCGTGCGACACCCACGGCAGAGTCCAGAGGCCGAGCGACGCCCACAGGGGAGTTCAGAGGCCAAGCAACGCCTACGGTGGAGATCAGAGACACGGTAACACCTTCGGCGGGGCTTTGAGCCATAACAACGCCCTCAAAGGAACTCAGGAGTGCTTTGTAATCCTCTGTGGGACCTCGAGGAGAGATGTAGCCTGGAGAGGGAATCGTAAGCGTGAGTCGCCTGGAGAGGGACTCAAAGGCATGACGTCACCTGGAGAGGGAGTCGAAGGCGTGACATTGCCTGGAGAGGGACTCGGAGGTGTGATGTCACCTTTACAGAGCTCTTGGTCCACGTCGTCGCCGTCGGAGAGGCTTGGAGGCGAGACGTCGCCGTCGGAAAGGCTTGGAGGCGAGACGTCGCAGTCGGAGAGGCTTGAAGGCGAGACTTCCCCTTGGAGAGGCTTGGAGGCGATACATCGCCATCAGAGAGGCTTGAAGGCAAGACGTGGGGGTGAGGCGTCCCCTTCAGGGAGACTTGGGGGCGAGGTGTCGCCTTCAGGGAAACTTGGGGGTGAGCCTTCACCATCAGGGAAACTTGGGGCAATCCTTTACCTTCAGGGAAGCCCGGGGGCGGTGGTACGACGTCCCCTTCACGTCCAGGTGGTGGTAAGACGTCCCCTTCGCGTCCTGGCGGCGGTACGACGACCCCTTCGCGGCCAGGTGGCGGTACGACGTCCCCTTTGCGGCCAGGCGGCGGTACGACGTTCCCTTTACAGCCAGGTGGCGGTACGACGTCCCTTTCGCGGCCAGGCGGCGGTACAACGTCCCTTTCATGGCCAGGCGGCGGTACCTCTGAGTCAGCGGAACGCTGGAGCTGAGCGCCACCCTCGGCGAACTCTGAAGCTGAGCGGCACCCTCTGCTCGTGGAGACTCTGTGGCGGGACGGAGCGCTCATGGAGACTCTGTGGCGGCGTGGAGCCGCGCACTCTGAAGAACCATGGAGCGGAGCTGCGCACTCTGGAGAACTCTGGGACGTAGCCATCATAGACTCAAGGGAGCTATAGTGGAGGTCCACCATATCCTTCCCAAACATCCCCAGGAGAAGCCCGATGAAGTTGGTGTATGAGCCAAAATGGCCTCCTTTGGCGCTCTATAGCGTGCTAAACGTGCTAAATCTCCTAAACGAGTCACAGCTGTCAGCAATTAAAGCCAGCGCGGCATAACGAGGCAGCGTGACTGCTGCCGAGGGGGGCGTGGCAGGTGGATCCCTAACAGCTACAGAGGGGGGCGTGGTGGGTAGATACCTGACAGCTACCGAGGGGGGCGTGGCAGGTGGATCCCTGACATTACCCCCACTCTCCAGGGGCGACACCCGACCAGAACCAGCGGGGAAGGCTGGCGGTCGAGGATCCATGGTATCACCAGCATGACATTCAAGAACCGACAGCCTGTGACTCAAGTACGTTCATATAGTCAGCACAGGGGTGCACACACTTTTTTCAACATGCAATGGTCAATTATAAAATGACCAAGTCAAAACATATATTTATTTATATTTGTATTTATTTATATTGCACAATATAACTCTGTAGATTTTTTGTCATTACTCAGGAATCAGCCAGGGATCCATAGTCCGGACAGTAGCTGCTGATAGCCAGCCATTGTGGAAAAAAAAAAGTCCTCCTCCCATTAAGTATTAAAGTGGTAGGTCTTTGGCCTCTTACTTGGTCCAGCTCCCCCACTCAAGTTTAGAAGAAATAAATTGAAGGCAACTCGGTAGCTTTCTAGAGTTTTGCCGCCTTTGGCGGGCTTGTACACGCATGCGTGATGACCCGTGTGTCAGAAAAGATCAGATGTCGGACTGGTTGCCCTGTATGTCAATCAAGTGACAAATTTCATAGTGAGGATGAATGACAGCCTGACGTCTATTTTTTTAATATCTTGCGATCTACCCACACTACCTCTGCGATCGTCCAGTAGATCGCGATCGACGTATTGGGCACCCCCTGTGCTAGCGACATTTAATAGCAAAGAGCCATATTGTCGAACTATAACAAACAGTTAATAAAATTGGCTCCAGAATTAAATAAAAATAACTATTAAAAGCAGATCTTAGTGGTTTAATATGCAGCTCGGGTGCTCTGTGTGTCCTGCAGCTCACCTTACAACCCTGCACGCCCTCTGTGACCGGAACGCATTAAACATCCGTAAGATCGCGCACACAATCAAAGCAAACACTCGGTATTTAGAATTCAGGAACGATAATCTCGGGTAAAGACGCTCAGAGAATGTAAGAGGAGAAAAATAGACTAGTTTATTGATGAATATATATATATATATATATATATATATATATATATATACAGTGAGGAAAATAAGTATTTGAACACCCTGCTATTTTGCAAGTTCTCCCACTTAGAAATCATGGAGGGGTCTGAAATTGTCATCGTAGGTGCATGTCCACTGTGAGAGACATAATCTAAAAAAAAAAATATCCAGAAATCACAATATATGATTTTTAAACTATTTATTTGTATGATACAGCTGCAAATAAGTATTTGAACACCTGTCTATCAGCTATAATTCTGACCCTCAAAGACCTGTTAGTCTGACTTTAAAATGTCCACCTCCACTACATTTATTATCCTAAATTAGATGCACCTGTTTGAGGTCGTTAGCTGCATAAAGACACCTGTCCACCCCATACAATCAGTAAGAATCCAACTACTAACATGGCCAAGACCAAAGAGCTGTCCAAAGACACTAGAGACAAAATTGTACACCTCCACAAGGCTGGAAAGGGCTACGGGGAAAATGCCAAGCAGCTTGGTGAACAAAGGTCCACTGTTGGAGCAATCATTAGAAAATGGAAGAAGCTAAACATGACTGTCGATCTCCCTCGGACTGGGGCTCCATGCAAGATCTCACCTCGTGGGGTCTCAATGATCCTAAGGAAGGTGAGAAATCAGCCCAGAACTACACGGGAGGAGCTGGTCACAGACCTGAAAAGAGCTGGGACCACCGTTTCCAAGGTTACTGTTGGTAATACACTAAGACGTCATGGTTTGAAATCATGCATGGCACGGAAGGTTCCCCTGCTTAAACCAGCACATGTCCAGGCACGTCTTAAGTTTGCCAATGACCATTTGGATGATCCAGAGGAGTCATGGGAGAAAGTCATGTGATCAGATGAGACCAAAATAGAACTTTTGGGTCATAATTCCACTAAACGTGTTTGGAGGAAGAAGATTGATGAGTACCATCCCAAGAACACCATCCCTACTGTGAAGCATGAGGGTGGTAGCATCATGCTTTGGGGGTGTTTTTCTGCACATGGGACAGGGCAACTGCACTGTATTAAGGAGAGGATGACCGGGGCCATGTATTGCGAGATTTTGGGAAACAACCTCCTTCCCTCAGTTAGAGCATTGAAGATGGGTCGAGGCTGGGTCTTCCAACATGACAATGACCCGAAGCACACAGCCAGGATAACCAAGGAGTGGCTCTGTAAGAAGCATATCAATGTTCTGGCGTGGCCCAGCCAGTCCCCAGAACTAAACCCAATAGAGAATCTTTGGAGGGAGCTCAAACTCCGTGTTTCTCAGCGACAGGCCAAAAACCTGACTGATCTAGAGAAGATCTGTGTGGAGGAGTGGGCCTCCACAGTCACCGGACCTGAAACCAATCGAGATGGTTTAGGGGTGAGCTGGACCGCAGAGTGAAGGCAAAAGGGCTAACAAGTGCCAAGCATCTCTCGGGGAACTCCTTCAAGACTGTTGGAAGACCATTTCAGGTGACTACCTCTTGAAGCTCATCAAGAGAATGCCAAGAGTGTGCAAAGCAGTAATCAAAGCAAAAGGTGGCTACTTTGAAGAACCTAGAATATGACATTTTTTAGTTGTTTCACACTTTTTTGTTATGTATATAATTCCATATATAATTCCACGTGTTAATTCATAGTTTTGATGCCTTTAGTGTGAATCTACAATTTTCATAGTCATGAAAATAAAGAAAACTCTTTGAATGAGAAGGTGTGTCCAAACTTTTGGTCTGTACTGTATATATATATATATATATATATATATATATATATATATATATATATATATATATGAGTATATAGGCAATTGTATTAGAGGTAACATCAGTGTGTCAGAAAGTCCAAGTCTGCATAAAGTAATACAAGATGTGTGCAGATCTACAGCCAGTTTTCTTAACACCTACGCTAAAGACACTCTTTGACTCCTGCAGAGCAACATGCATGTGCAAGTCGAAAAAGTTTAGCTTAGGCACGGCTTTAATTAACATTTATAATAGACAATAACATTTTGCATCATTTAGTATAAGTTTAAAATTAATCTTTTGCACTTATATTATTAAGTATAAGTATACAGTATTTAGTTTTATAAAGAAGTGGGTATTTAGAAAGAGTAATTATCATGCCTTGGAGATGGTTAAGTATCTTTTAATATAAGTAATAAGCTTTATAATTTATTTAATAAGCACGAATAGAATCCTTAGTAAAAATGGGACATTAAATAAATGCATAATGCATGAAGTACAAGAAATATTTTTGAGAACTGAGGATTCTAAGAAAAGCTAAGAAACAGATGAGAGGTACTGAAGAAGAGGAAAAGCATTTGGAGAAAAGAGCTGATGTGTTAAAAATAAAGCTCTAATTTGGTAAAACTGGAATTAATTAAAACCAAGATGTGAAAAAGAAAGACGTTAATAGACAAGGTGTAAACAAAACAAAGGATGATTTGCAGACAGAGCAAAATCCGAAGATGCCGGCAAGAAAAGGTGTGAAATTTGCGGGGGAAGGTTTAAAAAGAAATATGCAAGCGGGGGATTTTTCTGCTCAGACACGGGGTCTGAGTTCCGACAACACACATTCACTCATACACACACACTCATACACACTCCCACACACTCATACACATACACTTATATAAATCATACACACTCATACACTTATATAACTCATACATACTCATACACTCATATAGCTCATACACACTCATACACTTATATAACTCATACACACTCATACACTTATATAACTCATACTGTACATACTCATACACTCATAACTCATACACACTCACACTTATATAACTCATACACACTCATACACTTATATAACTCATACTGTACATACTCATACACTCATAACTCATACACACTCACACTTATATAACTCATACACACTCATACACTTATATAACTCATACTGTACATACTCATACACTCTTATATAACTTAAACACACACATACTTGTCTAACCAGTTCTTTGGGACTACAAGCTGAATGTGGGGACACCTGAAATGGATAGTAGGTTCATGTTTTAAATAATTCTGTAAAGACACGGGTCACTTTAAATTTATGAAAAAAGCTAAATAAAGCAATGTGACTTTTTTCCACAATTTGGGGACATTTTCTGGTAGGCAAAGCTTGTGAGGACCAGCAAACACACACACACACACACACACACACACACACACACACACACACACACACACACACACACACACACACACACACACTTTTTTGGTATTGCTACAATGTAGGTACTTGTGAATAACGTGGGGTCAAATTTTACAGACAATCAAGATGTGGCTAAATGCATATTTCTAATATAAGAAATTATTATGTCACATAAATAACAACAGTACTTTTATTTGTTTGTTAGTCTTTTCATTTCAAAGCAGCTTTTTTAAATTAATTGCCTTAATACAAAGCATTTAACCTAATTGTAAAACAAAACAAACAAAAGCAATAAAGTATTAAAAAATTATTATAATAAAATTGCAGGACATTTTCTGCCTTATATCTTCTTGTTAAAAGAACTGATTCTATTTTTTTTTTTTTTTTTACAAAGACCAACAACCAGCCAATCCCAATCTTTCAGTGCAACAGGTTCAGCTTTTATACAAGGCTCACTCTCTTTTTTCCTGGCTTGCTTTGATGGAAGTGTTCAGGTGTTTTTAGCTGCTTTTACTTCACTTGTGTCCAAATTCTTTTCCTTAACATCTAAATAAATGCACAAGAATGTTCATCAAATCATACAAGATATTTAAATTTTATAAAAGCTTGCCATCATTTGTGCTTATTGGAAAATACCTTTGCTTAATGTGGTACTAGTTGGTCCTGTTTCTTGCTCAGCTGAGCGTTCCTGCTCAGCTTACAGTCTGATTCTCGTCCACATTTTGTCACCTGTAATGAGCAAATCCGTTAATTATGAGCCTAAATATAAAAGCATTTTGATATTTGAAAACTAAGCTGAACAGTGTAACATTTGTAGAAAGTATTTTCTTTATACACACTCCAAATAGAGAAAGTGTTTCCAGAAAAAAAAGATATATATGAGTCATTTTGTGGGGACCTGTGTAATATTTCATGTTAAAACACAATATGGGGACTCTGAGGCAGAGACTAATTCCCCTACCAGTCAATTGAAATCACTGCTTTGCAAACACTGGTGGATGACATTGTATATAGTGGAGACCTGAAGTTTATTATGTAAAAAAATGCCTTAAAAAGCAGTTTCGTACCTGTTTGCAGGAAGTAGACTCAGGCTCTGACTGTTGAGTGAAATGGTTATCATCTCCAGATATACCATATGAGGCTGGATAAATACAGTCTGATTCTGGTCCACATTTTGTCACCTGTAAAGGGCAAAATCGTTAATTATAAGCCCAAAAAATAACAGCATCTTGCTATTAGAAAACTAAGCTAAACAGTGTAAATGTGTTTGAATACTTTTTTTTAAACCAACACACTCCAATTAATGCAACATGGCACCGAACATCATTTTCATATTTCAATATTTCCTTCAGTATTTAAAGTTCGCACCTTAAACTGAATCTAAACACATACAGGAATAAAGATGGATAAATACTTACGTTCAGAACTTTCCGTGCCAGATGAAGTCGAACATAAATGCCTTTAGGGAGTTGTGATAAAGGTGCTGTGTTCTCTGGCTCTCCTGACACCTGATGAGTTCCCCTCTGTCCTTCAGCACAGAGCTGCCTTTAGTGAAGTCATCGCAAACACTCCCCAAGCCGTGATTTTTTTTACAGCAGTTGATAAATGTAAAATACAGCGTCCTGAGTTGGGCTTCCACTCATTTTTAAGCCAGGCTTCACCCTTATTTACTATTACTTTACTAAACCTAAAGATATTAATTGTTGGATGCATACAATTTTCATAGATGATCTCACATTAGCAAAACAATTAAATGCCTCTTTAGGGCTGAGCTAGCTAATTAGCATAAGCGAATTACAAACACTACCCTATGAAAATTATAAATAATAATTTTATACAGTCCAATAAAATGTTTATATTCTACCACAATTCACTTAATAAAACATTGTAATTGTATAAACTTTAAAAACTTTATATTATAGTTAGTCATCTTACATAGTGTTTGCATAGCCTGCTAATTAGCAAACTGCACCTTTCAGCCACTGAGGTTGTACGATGTTGTGAAGTCCCTCATTCAACAACATACTACCTCATTGAGTACATTCTTTCTGTTTCAACCAATCAGACGTCAGTGTAGGTGCACTATGTCAGAAAGTGTGTATCGTTGATGTTTTTACGGTCTATGGCCAGAGGGGGAGTTTATACACTTGAGTCGCAGCCTCGAATACACACACACGCTTTTTCCGAGGATATGTTAAACATGGGGACTAAGGGGATATTAAGGGGCGGTGTTCAACTCGATGAGTTAGACATGCTACAGAGGTTAGTGTTGTGGGGACTCGATTTTAGGTCCCCACATTCACACAGGTACCCACTATATTGGTGTGTATTCCATATTGTAAGTTTTGCAAACACACTCTTACACACTCAAACATACCCATACACACTCACACACATAATTCACTAATACCATGAGGCACACGGATGAAAATGTGGATATTATTTATTTTATTGAGTATAAAATTACAAAAAATGTCAAGAAAACAAAACACAGCGTATCACAGAAGCCTTGTGAGGACAAACATCTGGAGGAGACACCCCTGCTTGTGGTGCAAGGTGACAATGAGTCTAAATCAGGTTCACAGTAATGTGACCTCTGAATACAGGAAACAGATGTTGTGCTGGGGCTTATGGGTAATGCCCTTTTTGTTTATAATCCTGATAACGGTGAAAAGCTTGATAGGTGGAAAGGTAGGAAAAGTGAACGCTGATGATCTAATATCTAACCTGCTACAAAAGTGTTCGACTGACCTAATTGGATATTTATTACAGCTCAGGACCGGTAAAGTGTCACAATTCTAATAAAATAATATCCGGGGAATATTACAGATGGTTTTAAAAAAAAAAGAAGAAAAGGAAAGTGCTTTTTTAATTGTCACGTATAGTGTACATGAGAAAGTTAAAATATTTCTCATCCCATATCCCAGCGAAGTTATGAATGGGGACGTGGTAGCTCAAGGCATTAGACTTTGGATCGGAAGGTCACAAGTTCAAATGCCACCATTACCAACCTGCCACTGCTGGGCCCTTGAGCAAGGCCCTTAACCCTCCCCTGATCAGTAGTAAGACACTCTGGATAAGGGCGTCTGCCAAATGCAGTAAATGTAAATGGGTCAGCCATGATACAGCACTTCTGGCACACAAAGGGTTAAGGGCCTTGCTTAAGAGCGCCAATTGTGTCAGATTGGCAAGAACAGGGCTTGAAACCCAAACCTTCTGATCAGTAACCCAGAGCCTTAACCACTAAGCTACTACCTCTACATATTTGGGTGTATTACCCCCTAAAAAATCACCAGAAGCAGCCCAGAGACTTCACACGTCCTAACCTAAATATTGGGTTGAAAAAATACAAACCTCTTGTATCTAAGGTAATTCATTGGACCAGGATGAAATGTAGCAACTGTACCCAACAGATGCAGAAGATACGCTCTATGGACAAAGCTTTGTGGAGCATAAGATTGGTGCTTTATTATTTTTTTGTAACATCCCAAGTGCCCATTTGTCTCCACTCTTCTGGCAAGATGTTCCACTAGACTTTAAACTGTGTTTGTGGAGATTCCTTCTAGGGCTTGTGGTGGACAATTAATAAACACACACCAAGAGCAACCACAATCATACAACGTGAGCGCTTGTTCTCCTGAGGTTTCTTATACACTTCATTTGATGACAGGCAGCATGTGCGTGGTGGATGATTACTTCTTCATTGCCTGGTGCATAATTATTTGCAACAATCACTTTGCTGTTGCTGTTTACTTGCTGTGGTGTGATGTTTCCATTTCATGGTTTATGCGTGTGTGCAGTTTTCAAACAACCACAAGCTGGACAGAGATGTTTTCTCTGCAGGCATGAACACCTGACCATAAGGTTGGTAGGTGCCTCTTTTTTAACATCCCAGTCCATATTTAGTCTACATTTCCCGGTATAATAAGCACCACTCTTTGGGAAGATGTTCTACTAGATTCTTGGAGATTTTGTGTGAGATTCATTCCACCCCAACAAGGGTGTTACTAAACTCAGGTACTGATGAAGGTAAGGTGAGGAGGCCTGGGGTGCAGTCAGCATTCACATTCATTCCGATATTTTTGAAGAAGAGTCTATAGGAGGAGATCTTCAACTCCAAACCATATATCTTCATGGAGCTGACTTTGTGCAAAGGGGCATTGTCATCCTGGAACAGGTTTGGGTCTCCTAGTTCAAGTGAAGGGAAACTTTCATGCCTCCCCCTCCATAAAATTTGTTGTGCTATAAAATTGTGTACCTTAATCTTTGTTGAAGAACCGTTATAGAGCTGAAAGATTGAGGTGTCCCAATACTTTTCTCTATAGTACATTATGAACACATCCTTTGAATAGATTTAAGACAGTATAGGAATTGGAGTCGAATCATTACATTCTTTTATTTATCTGGATGTAATTGGGCCTTTGATAATCAGACACAACACTGTACCTGGTGACTTTCTAAGTAGGCAGCCTACTAAGGCAGCATTCATGCAATCAAAATGAAATCCTGAGAATGTCAGTAATTTTAATCAAGGATACGATCCCATATTTCCACTCTCCAAATGTCAGGATGAGTGAATTTTGGTATCCTGATGGTTAGCTTAGTGCTTAAGACGTTGAACTGTGAATCGGAAAGTCATGAGTTCAAATCCCAGCAACACCAAGCCACCACTCATGGATCCCTGAGCAAGGCCCTTAACTCTGTAGATGCTGAGTTGTATGAATGAGATATCATGTAAGACATTCTGGAGAAGTGCTGTAAATGTAGTGAAAAACAGCTGTTGTGCATATATGACTTTATTTAAAGTGTATATATTTATATATAAAAATAAAGATACAAACACATACATTGAAACAAATAAAAAGAACAATGTCCTTTAAATACACACTGCCTCTAAAAGACTGGTCTTTATATTGAAAGCTTGATAAAATGAGGTCCAGTGATTCCTCGTAACATTCAGTTTGTTCCCTTACAGTTAGCAGTGATGTGCTTCAGCTTTTTGTCTTTCTCCCTGAGCTATCTTCAACGCTTTTATTTTTAATTTCAGACAATTTTCGACATGCTGGCCGCTTTTCTTATTCGAATTCTTCTGTAGATGGAAAAAAGTGGAACTCCACTGGCTGTAGACCTTTTCCTTGGCGGAAGAAGGCTTGTCTGTGTAATTCTTCCCGTTATGTGAACTGGAAGAAATGTTGAGGCATACGGGGGTTTCAGGCGACTTAACTTTATCCTGGCAGCTCGAGGTTCTTCTGTTGGACCCGTACAATTGTAGTCTCAGTTTCTTTGTTTCTTTACTTTGCCCATCATGCCCTTTTCCCTTGCCTATTGGCCTCTTTTGTTTAAGGTGTACCGCATTCTTATCTTCAGGTACCCTAGTGATGTTTGGTGTTTGAGAAAGAGCTTTTGTTTTGGGTGAAACCTGACCAAGGCTTGTGTTTGCATCTCTGACCTGATCATCACTAGACAAAGACCAATGGTCCTTTGGATGATGTTTATAAATGCATTTTTGTTCAAGAACAATAGCTGAGCTGAAATTGAGTCCTGAATCATCAGGAACTGCATCAGTTTGGGGGGATTGTAAATTTTTACAACTTGATGGTGAAACGGTTTCAGTTCGTATTTCTGTTCCTGTGCATGAATCTCCCATCTTCAAGTGTTCTGTCTGTGTACCAACTGGAGATGTTGTTTCCTGGAGATCCTCTGCACCAGACTTGACAACACCCCTGTTCTTGCTTCTATGATATGGCTCTTGAGCAGGTGTTGGACTTGAGCTTTGTATCTGATCACCTGGATTAGGATCCCTCATCACTTCAGGTCCACCAGGTTTTGGGGTGGATGTGATGTAATTGATTATGCTTTTACTCTCTTGGCATACAGTTGCACTTGGGTAATCAAGTTGTTTCCTAGACACACTCATTCCAAGATTGGCTTGACTGTGATTCGGTTTCTGGGAGTCCATATTAGGTTCCACATCCTTTGGGCTGAGCAGAATCTCATCTTGGTTAATATCAAATACCGGTGTCTCTTGCCAGCAAGTGGGGCAGAAGAAGTCGTTGCCACAGGCTAAGCTACTCACGTGAGGGCAAGTGAATTTCAAGTCATCAAGTGGCTTTACTTTACTGTCATCTGAGTGGTTTTTGACACAAACTGTGACCGGGTCTTTTCTTTCCTCCTGAGGTATCCGATGAGGCTCGATCTTCTGGTCACATTCAAAACACTCATTGAAGATTTTTCTTGCATACTCAGATGAGAGAATTATTATTTCAAACAAGTCACTAGTAGACTCTGAACACTCAGAACTATTTGTCTCTTCAAACTCATCTCTATTACTTGTTACACCTGCGTCTGATGATTCACTGAATGCCCTCCTTGAATGACTTTGCATCGTAGTGTTCAGTACATCTTTATTAGCATGCAAAGTCAGATCTTCAGCATTATCGGCATCAATTTGGGCTGGACAATCTACAATGTTCTGAACATTTTCTATTGTCTGTGAAACCTTCTTGCACCATGTGATGTTATAGTCTGAAATGGGTTCTGCAAGAACATGTTCCACATCAGCTGGTCCATCCACATTCAACCAGGACGATCCAGAATTCTTCAATTGTAAGTTTGGTTCATTGTTCAGTGTTCGGGATTTACTTTCCAGCACCTTGAAGTGCTTAGGTCGCAGGTGCTGAAGAACCACAGCATGCGTTTTCTTTATACCCACTTCAGAGGCGGTTTTTAAAAGCTCTTGAAATGCTTCTAATTTGAACATCTTTTGTTGGTCATCACTATAATACAGATCTATAATACTCTTCATGACATCTGTTACTGTTGATTTGTCTTTTTCTGATGGACTGACTTCTAAAGAGTTCACCAAATACCTCAGGTCCTTCAGAGTATAATCAACTGCAGGAAATGGGGGCAAATCCAATGGAGTATCGTCTGAAGAAAATTCAGGTCTCTGGTCATCATTTTGTTCTACTGAACGTTTTGATGTCGAGTCAACACATATTGCATCTTTAGAAATAGATGAGGTTTGGGTAGCAGAGCCATTTCGACGTTGTGAACTATCACAGTGTTGAGAGCCAGCGTTTTTTTTAGAGATGCCAACTGAGGTGGCAGATTCTGATCCCAGTCTTGATAAAGAACTGGGGGATAAAATTAATTGAGGCAGATCCTCAATCAGCTTAATGGTAACATTTGGTACATTTGTCTCCTTCACCATCTTCGTGCACTCCTCAAAGATATTCTTGGCAGTATCGAGTTTCAATGGGACACTGTCCTGAGGGCTTGTGGCTGCATCATTCTGTTGTCCGTGGTTGAGGCACTGCTGTAAAATAGGTGGAACCACAACTGCTGCTTTGTTGGCTTGTTGAACCATTATAAGCTGTGATCTCTGATCTAGGTTTATGCTGTCTTGCACCTCTTCGTTTCTCTTTTCACAAATAGTGCTCTCATTTTCATTTGTCCGTTGTGGTTCTGCAAGAGAACTATCAGTTCTAGTTTCACTCCCCACTGAAATATTTGTGTCTCTAACAGGTTTCTGAGACTCCTTGTCTTGCCATGATTTGAACAGGGTGTTGTTTACACCATTTGCATTGCAACCGGTTGTACAATCCTGTGCAGGTTGTTGGGATCCATTTTTGGCACCAGAGGAATTCAGCGCAGGTACCTGGCTCATGTCTGTTTGTAATAACATTCTTAATACAATACTCCCAATATATTTAGGATAACCTGGAGTGAAAGTTGATTTTTGACTTGTTGAAATCCTACAAGTACTTAAATTCCTGGAGCTTGTAGATGGCAAACCCATCGTGTTGTTTGATTGTAGGATTTGGGGTTGTGTACTGCTTTGAATAGCAGAAACACCTGTCTTGCTGTGAACATCAGATATAGGTGTGTTCTGGGACTGGATTGCGTCTCGAGTCTGGCTAAGTGTAATTTGTTTTAGCTTTCTCGGTTTTCGAGTGGCAGGTTTTGACCTGGCGCTGTATGTCTCAGGTGGAATTTGGCTTGAACTGTTGCTTGGCATTTGACTCGAATGACTGCTGGTTGTTTTTTCCCATGAATGCGGAAATGAATCCACTGGTATACGAGATGCAGCAGGAAAAAAGGCAGCAGACCCTTGTGTCGCATTGTGATGTTCTATTCCACTCGTTTGTCCTTGATTCGTGTTCATTGTCAGTTCTGAATGATTATTCTGAGCAGTTGAAGCTGCCTGTAGTAACTGATCTGAAGCTTGGTATGTAGTCTGTACTCTATGATGTTGTCCATTAAGTGGGAGTTGCCAAAGAGGATTTGAATAGTACATACCATAACTATTTACACAATTTTGGACAGGTGGGGCTGCGACATGAGGAGTATAACTGAAGTTTTGCATGCAGTGCAGGTCATTATAATTTCTCTGAAGAGTGGTATTTAAGACTTCTTGCTCAGCGGAGTAAGTTGCTTGTCCATTTCGCAAAGATTTATAGTGTAGAACAACATTTGGAGAATGTCCGTCAAAAGATGACTGACTCTGGCATCCTCTGCCCCATGTTTGTCGAGTCTGGTTTGATGGAATATTTGTTGGATTTGACACAGGCTGGAAAGTGTGGGGATTACTTAATCTGGCAGACTGCTGATCAAAGCTTGTCTGCTGTAGATTGAAAAATTCCATCTGCTGTGCCGGGTGAAACCCCATGCCAGAGAGAGTGTGGTGGTAACCGGGCAGACTTTTCTGCCTGACAGGTGGAGTCCATGTGCCAATTTGCATGTTGACAGATGATCTCGATCATAAGAAGTTGATTCTGGCTAAAAGAAAAAAAACAAAATAATACAATCAGAAAATAGATTTACAACATATTTACAAAATATATAGCAATAAATACTTGTGCGTTATACGAGGTGGTATCAAAAAGGTTCATTTCGTAACATGGTAACAGATGGCAGCACAATGCTGCACGCACAGTCACAGGGAGCACATGAAATCAAAGCGATTTCTTTGACCTTTTAGTATCAAGAGTCAACAGTTTCCACTGACAAGCTTCATGATGTCGGGTAACACTGTCCTTTTCAGTGTTGATAGTTGCAAAAACTCACCCGAGACGTCAATATTACTACGGTCAAACACAAAGACTTGACAGTTGCCACCACCAACCCCAGAGTCAACAGTTACTACTGTCAACACCATACATTTACATTGTCAGATGCACTTTGAGGTGCTTAGAAGTATGTCAATAAATACACTATAATACTAATTCATTGGGACATAAACAAGGAATAGCATCAGTCTAAAAATGATGTTTGGAGGGAAATATAAAACCAGAGTGAACAGTTCATTTTTAACAACTTGTTTCCAGAACAGAGAAGTCATCTTGAAGCATGGCTTCCTTGTACCCTGAGGGGGTTGTGACAGTTTTGTCAGTTGTCCCCACCGACCACAGAGTTGACAAATAACAATGCAGCCGCAGAGTCAACAGTAGCGTCTCACATTTAGGTATGGTTGCCATTAGAAGTCGACAGATTGGCCGGCTGAATATACATTTTTGCCATTTTTTTTTTATTTATCCGCATCGGCAGATTGTGCAGTAAATTGGGCTGATTAATGAGCAGGTGCATCTTTCACACCGAACCATGTATCTATGTTCTGTGCTTGAGTGAGAGAACAAAACATTGCAAGCAGTGTTCACACCTGCCATGATCATTACGGGTTCATGTAGTTTTCAATCATGTACGCTAAATTTCACAGACAAGAGCAAGCATGACAACAAGCATGCTCCATTTTTTTCTCCTGTGCTAATCTAGAAGGAAGGTGAGTGACAGCTGGTCAGCGCAGATCAGATTAGTGGGTGAGACGTGGCCTGCAACATTCCATTGGCCTACATGTGACATGAAACATTCACTTGGCCTTTAATATACCCTTAGGCTTCAGCAATCCCATGGCCTATAGCATTTCTCTGATTTGCAATGTTCTCCAGACCCTTTAGTCTGGAACATTCATTTAGCTTGCAATATTCCTTTGGCCTCCATCATGGCTTTTGGCCTGCTGTGTTGTTTTGACCTGCAACATTCCTTTAGCCTACAACTTACCTTTGGCCTGCAGTGTTCATATTCCCACCAACATTTTGATGGTCAAAAATTTCCTATAGAATTTCACACCTAGTAGCTTGCAAGACAACAACCTTCATTTCATCTTCAACATTCTGTCAGCCTTCCTTCGTTTCATTAGTTTAGAGGTTTGACATTTCATTTATAAACATTGCTCCATTGACCTGCTACAGTTAGTTTACGTGCAACATCCCCTTCTTCTCAAATTCTGTGACTGCAGCTAATGTGTGTCATACGTGAGAGCTGCAAGTTCTCAAATTTTAGAAACAACATGCCTAAACCCAATTCCCACTTCTCCATTCTGCTTCGTGTTAAACATCACATGTTTCTCACCAAGAAAACGAGAACGAGAGAGTAAACTGATAGTGTAAATCACTGCTAATGTCACATATAGGGGCAAGGTGCAAATCTGGGTATGACCCCCACTGATATTTAGACCACAGCTACCAAAAAAAAACCTTTATCATGATACCTCATTAGTGTCGTAGAAACGACTCAGAGTCACAGGTTTTGCTTCCAGAAGATAACGGCCATTATTATCAGTCAACAAGTCGAGACAAGAGACTTTTATTGTCATTTCTACTATACACAGTGTTACACAGTAAAAATTAGACAACGTTTCTTCAGAACCTTGGTGCTACACTAAACAACATAGAGCTACAACACACAACATAAAGCTACATAAAGTGCAAACAGTGCAGACAAACAACAGTGCAGACAGACAACACAAGACAGTGTGGGACAATAAACACAACACAAGATACAAAATAGCGCCAACCAGCAAACCTACTGTATACTCTGAATATACAGTACTGTACAAAGAGAACTATAAAAACTATAACAAAGAGTAAATATAAACAAACACAATGCAGTGCAAAAACAGCAGTAGTTCAGGTTGTACAGTTCAGTAACACACAGTTGAGTGAGTGAGTGAGTGTGTGTGTGTGTGTGTGTGTTTTAATTTGGTTCTGTGTATTGAGAAACCTGATGGCTTGCGAGAAAAAGCTGTTACACAGTCTGGATGTGAGGCCCGAATGCTTCAGAACCGCTTTCCTGATGGCAGGAGAGTAAAGAGTGAGTATGGAGGTAAAGAGTATGTGTAAGGGGTCTGTGTAAGGGGTGTCTGTGATCAGTGTGTGTGTGTGTGTGTGTGTGTGTGTGTGTGTGTGTGTGTGTGTGTGTGTGTGAAGAGCGTTTGTGAGGAGTGTGTGTGGGGGGGGTGATGGGTGTGTGTGTGATGGGTGTGTGTGAGGAGTGTGTATGGGGGGTGTGTGTAAGGAGTGTGTGTGTGGTTGAGGAGTGTGTGTGAGGAGTGTGTGTGTGGGGGTGTGATCGGTGTGTGTGTGTGAAGAGTTTGTGTGAGGGGTGTGTGGGGTCATCCACAATGCTGTTGGCTTTGCGGATACAGCATGTGGTGTAAATGTGGTGTAAAAAAAGAACTCACTTCCATATTATATATACTTAAACCACAAATGCATTTCTATACATCCCACTTCTCCATCCATACATTGTTCCCCCAACATCTGTGTCTCATTGGGGCCCCCCTTATACATACACATCAGAAGAACTTTTCAATAGAAGTTACTAATAAATGTTGTATAATTATTTGATTAACTTTATACTTCCACATTAGTAAGTAGCATCACTTTGGGCGGGTTTGTTAGCAAAATACTGCCCATTAAGTCCTGCTCTCACACAGCAGGTTTTCTGAAACATGAAATTCCAAGTTGGAAAGCTATTTAGCAAAAAACACGAAGGTTCTTCTACAATTCAAGCAGCATCTGTAAAAACAAGAGGGCAATGTTTTTCTTAAATCCTAAATGGAAATCTGTGTGAGATTATATCAGCTGGGTGATCCTGCTAAAGCATCACATTTGAAGAACAAGAACTCTGCTGATTGGTTGAGGATATTTATTAGAACATTTCATGATTTTGACCTAGCGTTAGCTTGACCTAGCATGATTTTGACCTAGCATGAGTTTATCCTAGTATGAGCATGATTGTGACCATGTTTAAGTCAGCATTGGTGGTTGCATAAATACAAAAAAAGTAATAGATTCACTGTTTATCTGTTATCTAAAAAACTTTTCTGCTGATAACTTCTCTTTGTTTCTAGAGTGATCAAGTAGATCAAGATAAAAAAAATACAAAGGAAATTACACTGAAAAAAGAGGTGATAACCACATCCTTGCATCTCAAGCGAGGCTAGTGTTTCCTGTTTGTCTCAGATCGTGTGTTGCTGATGAGAATCGTGTATGATATATGTTTCAGTGGTGCAACCAGACTTCTGTACAGTGCTAGTGTTACGTTTTCGGTGCTGCATTGCTCTGCTGGTTTCACCTCCTGGAGATGATTAATGAAGCTCCATGACACAATCACAGGTCACTGGGAGCCAAGAATGGACTGATCAAGAACAAGAACCATTAATACTGTTTATAAGCAGGACCCTGAAGACCCTGTTTCCAATAGAGACCCACTGTGCTCCTTGATAGATAGTCTTGTTGTTTGTTTTATTGTCCAGAAATTAAGATGATCAAACAAGGTTACATTCTATCACCTCACCCATGATAGTTAAGGAACTGGTAAAAGAATGCTGAGGATGGAGGAAAAGAGGAAGGCCAAGGTAGAGGTTTCTGAATGCGGTGTGGGAAGACATGCAGGTGGTTTCTTTGACAGAGGCAGATGTACTTTAGAGGACAGAGTGGCATGGAGACGGATGATCCACAGTGGCGACCCCTAATGGCAGCAGCCGAAAGTGCAGACTAAGAATCAAGACAATAAAACTTGCTTCGCTTCCGTCACTTGTGTCTCTGAATCTTCTAATTTGAACTTGTTCGTTCTTTGTAATAATTGATATTTCCACCACATTTCACCATGTAGGTGCTCAAAAACACCCCTTTTATTTTGGTTAGCTTAGCCTAGCGTGGTCAGGTATCTTTGTGTGATTGTTTGTTGGGTAGGTTAACTCTAGGTACGGCCTGAAGAGGTCCTTTTTCTTCTGTTCATTCATCTGGTCCATCTCTGTAAGCTTCCCTGGTTGTTTTGACCTTTTTAAAGTGTTGTGTCTTGTGTCATCCCTGTTGTTCGGTAAAAGCTTTCACTCCGTTGAAAGAGAGGAGAGATTTCTCATGCATTGAACAAGTTTGCTTCCGGGTTTCCATAAAAAAGGAAAGTAGCTTGTGTGCTTGCAAAATTCCAACTGATTTTGATCATGGGATAAGATGCCCATAGGCTACTAGCTGGAACAGCTCCATGAAGATCTGCTTTCCATGGGTTGAAGTAGAAGATCTTTTGCTATAGAGCTCCAAAACATTTGAACATTGTGAACATGTGAACATTTCCCCAGAAAGATGGAGCTTATTATAACAGCGAATGGCTAATAAATTTTAAATTTAATGTTCCAAAAGAAGCACAGTTTAGCTGGGGCAAAAATAAACAAAAACAGCTGGGGCAAAAAAAAGAATAATGCTAAATAGACCTGGGGCAAAAAAACATTGAAGCTGGGGCAAAGAAATTGAGTCAGAGCAAAAAACAATGGAACTGGGGAAAAAGCAACGCTAGTTAAAAATTCAGTAGCGCTGAGGCAAAAAAAAGAGTAATGCTGAGCCAAAAATACAATGCAGCGTTCTAACATTTTTTCCAGCGAAGACCAGGAGACTTCGAGATCTTTCAGCAGTAGTCTTTATCCCAGACGTGAATACGTCAGAGCGTACTGCTTCAGCACTGGAGTCATCAAGTCCAACTTTTTTGGATTTTCTGGATGAGTAAAAACAAAACATGCAAGGGAAGTAGCCTTCCCAGGCCCAGATAACTCCATCTCTCATTATCATAGAAATTGCGAAAGGTTCACACCTTAGCTTTGATATTTACTCAGATCAATGGTTAAATCATTACCATGTGGTCACCAACACAGCAGGAGACAGAGACAAGGTGATACCTGTCCTCTTTGTTTCATACGAAGGAGCATTAGGAGCCAATTCAGCACTTTGTTTTTACATCATCATCATGTCATTTATGTTGTTAATTCGTTTGTATCCTAAAGATGTATAACATGTATTTATGAACGTATAGTTCACGATACAGAAACAATTATATAAACAACTATTTAAAAAAATGACCAAAAAAAACAATGGAGCCAGGAAAAAAATTAAGTAGAGCTCCGGGCAAAAAAAACAACTATGTAGTTATAGCAACAAAAAAAAAAAAAAAAAAAAAAAAAAAAAAAGAGAAATAAGGGAAAAAAAATAAATAGGGAAAAGAAAAACAATGGAGCTGGGACAAAAAAAACTATGTAGTTATGGCAAAACAAATACAAAACAAAACAATAGAACTATGAAAAAAAATTAAGGGGCAAAAAACAAAAAAAAAAAAGAAGTAATGCTGGGAAAAAAAACACAAATAAAATTAAAAGAATTGGAGCAAAAAAACAAGAGCTGAGGTGGAAAAAAAAAAAAAAATCAGTACACCGGACCCTCACACGTGTTATTTCTGATCATACACACGTATTTAACATATAAACAGAAGGAGTCTCCAGAGTCAGTCAGATCTAACATTAGGACTTCAGGACTTTGCATTGTTGTTTGTTGTATTTTTAAGTTTATGAAAATTTTTTTTGAGTTGCTCAGTAGATCCTGGTTCCATAACCTCAAATGACTGTAAAAGACTGTAGAAAGAACATCACTCATAATCACACACTCCAGTGCTCATGTTAGTTCTCCCTCTCCAGTGTTCTGTATTGATTAAAGACTAGAATCACACTCTTGATGTCACCCGAACGAGGATGGGTTCCCCTTTTGAGTCTGGTTCCTCTCAAGGTTTCTTTCTCATAACATCTAAGGGAGTTTTTGCTTGCCACAGTCTCCATGGATAAATACACATCATTCACCTTAACTGTTAAATTCTGTAAAGCTGCTTTGGGACAATGTCTGTTGTGAAAAGTGCAATAGAAATAAACTTTACTCGAGAGTCTGCTGAGAGAACAATGGTTTACAGCTGCAGTAACGAGAACGAGAACTGGAGCACATCAGCTGAACCTCCAGAACATTCAATAGAACCATAAAGCGATGTGTAATAAATAAATATATGCTGTTAGAGGGATACCGCTCCTTATTTCCTAACAGGATGTGCAGAGAGAACTTTAACTATGATATAATGTGTGTGTGTGTGTGTGTGTGTGTGTGTGTGTGTGTGTGTGTGTGTGTGTATAGGCATCTAACACATACTCAAACAAACCCAGAATTAAATTGTAACTTACTTATTTACAAAATCCACTTCATCTTGCCATCCAAGTGTAATCCAGTTTGTATGGACACACACACACACACACACACACACACACACACACACACACACACACACACACACACACACACACACATAAAATCTCCGTACTGGCTCTTTCACTATAAGTACAGCTGGTCCTCACTTTATCTCCACCCTACCGGTCTCGCATGACGCTACAGACAATCAGAGTGCGTTCCGGCGGCATATATTTGCATATATGAATAAATAACATTTTCTTTTTTCATCCGAAAACAAAACCGTTACTCTCCTGCGGTCACGTGACAGCGGTCTCGGTTCTTTACTGACTTTCATTCTTCTGTTTCTTCATAAACAGGGTGGTGTTCAGGTGGATCACAGAGATCATGTGAGAGATATTTTACATTTCATATGAAAATATTTCAGATTTTAAGTTCTGGATCTGGACCAAAAACCAACGGATCTGGGGCAAAAAACTTTACAAATAGTAAATTTGAAAATTTACAAATAGAGCTGGAGAAAGAAAACAATGGAGTTAGGACAAACATTTGAGGTACTGCAAAAATCCATGGAGCTGGAGCAAAGAAATAGTAGAGCTGTGGTGAAAAAAAAATAGAGCTAAGGCTAATAAATGTAAAGTATATGGTAGAGCTATCGAAAAATAAAATAAAATAAATAAATAAATAAAACCAGAAGAGCTGGGACGAAAAAATCAATAGAGCTGAGGCAAAAAAAAACAATGGAGTTTGGAGGAAACCAGTAGAAGGAGGGCAAAAATACACAATAGAGCTGGGGCAAAAAAACATTGTAGTTAGGGCAAAACAAAATGTAGAGTTTACGTTGGAGTATAGTATCTTAAATATGTAGTATCTGAATGCCTTAATTCAGATTATTTCTCTTCTGATGAAATTCATGAAGGAGCTGAAGATAATTCTCTGCTCCTATACTGAACTGTCTGGCCAGATGTTTTTTCCTTTAAGCCAAATGTATGAAAGGCCCATAGTGTTTATCTTGAGAGCCATGACTGGAAAAATGAGACCGGCCCTCGTCCTTAAATCAGTATGAGCCGAAGTATAGAATATGATCTAGGATGCATGTCCTCTTGGGAGACGACCTCTGACCCGTTCACTAGATGTTAAGATGAATGGTCTGGGAAAGTGAGCTCTGGTACATCTGAGATACATTTAGTCTGGACAAAGACAGGCTTCGCTTTGTGTTAAACATTATTGCGAAATGAGCTCATATACATCTGTTATACATTAAGAGGCGGACCCAGAGAACGGGCAAATTATTTAACGTGTGTGTAGCCATGGATCAAGAGTCTTCGATTCATCCATACGGCGGCGCCGAGCTGATCCAGAAATAAGAAATAAAGAAATAAAAACATTTAAAAAAGAGGTAAAAACCAATGGAGTTAGGGCAAAAAAATAATAGAGCTGGGGCAAAGAAATAGTAGAGCCAGGTCAAAAAAATGTAGAGGTTAGGTTAAAAAAAACAGTGGAGCTATTGAAAAAATAAATAAATAAAAAATAAATAAATAAAACCAGAAGAGCTGGGACAAAAAAATCAATAGAGCTGAGGCAAAAAACGAAGCAACGGCAAAAATCCATGGAGCTCGAGCAAAAAAGAGGAAGAGCTGGGCCAAAATAAAAAACTATAGAGCTGAGGCAAAAATAACAATGGAGCCAATGCAAAGAAAGAGTAGAACTAGGGCAAAAAAAGAGTATTGCTGGGGCAAATAAATAAATAAATTAATTAATAAAGTGAAGGAAAAAAGTGGCGCAATTACCAAACATATAAAAAGGGAAGTGTCGGACTCAGAACCTCTCTCTGAGCAGACACATCACGGGTGGATTCTCTGTTGTAGTTCATTCCCAATGTAACACAATTAATAATAATAGCGTAAAATAGAATAGATCTTCAGCCCTGGATGAGGAAAAAAAACTTCTTTATTGCAGTCACATTCCAATGAGCTCATAAAAGGTTGACCACAAGCAGAATGATCAAGTGCCCAGAATCTCCCCACGGTCTCATGTTTATCTCCTGATGCCACACAGCATTTCTTTGTTGCGTTATCCTTATTTTCCCTTCCTTTTTAAGTTCCCCATATTTCTTTAGATCTTCTTTCACCTCCTACATTTTTCAGTTCCCATAATCTCCTGACCTTGGTTCTCCTTCCCTTCTGAAGATTTCATATTTGAGCTTCCTGTTCACCTCACTTCCTCTTTTAATCAGCCTGGTTCCTTCTCTGGTTCTGCTACCTGCACACACTCATTTTATGTCTAGTTCTTGTGATGTTGCCCTTCACTAACCTCTCTTCCTTGGTTTCTTTTATTCGGCTTCTTCTCGCAAACGTTCTGGATCAGCTTCAACATTGCCAGTTTCAACTCCTCTCCCTCGCATCCGAAGTCGCATAATTTACTGAGGACCCATAAAATTTGATAGGTGTAGGTCAAAGTTCACAATGTAAAGTCAAAGGTTCCAGTTCCCCTTATCTCTGACCCTCGGTTCTCCACCCCTACCTGTGATTCCATATTTGGGTCTCCTGTTCACCTCAGTTCCCCTTATTTCTGGCCTTTTCTCTGATATAAATAAAAAAGTATTTATATAAAACCTTCACTCCCTCAGGTACAGCTTCATTCTGATCTCAACCTATTTTGTCTTCCTGCATCTGCAAAGTTTTCTGCTTTTATTCTCTTTAATAACGCTGTTTACTATCCTACTGTCACTGAATCAAGTTCTATTCTTTTACTTAGACTGTCTATTCGTTTACGTCTATTCGTTTATTCGTTTCTGCTTAGTCATGTGAGTATCTGGGTCATACTTCATTCGTACGTTCCTGAGCTGACAGAGTGTGTTGAGCTTCACAGAGTAAACACACCAATAAACATGCTTAAATCTGCCATGTAGGTTGTTTTGTTTCTCCTACACACTCATAATATCAGTCAGACTCTACTTTACTCTATTTATTAATAATTGTTTATTATTATTTGAGTATACTTGCAGTAAATACATTACATGAGTTTGATTAAAATAAAGGCTTAATACGTTTATTTTATTGTTTGTATTGTATCTGAAAGGTTCTACACTAATCATTAGGTCCAATCATTAAGGCTATTTGTTGGATTAATATTAGTTTGATTAAAACACAGTTGGATTTAGGATATTTTTCTCGACATCATCTGCTACCTGCATGCACTCATTTTATGTCTAATCCTTGTGATGTTGATCTTCACTAACTGGATCAGCTCCAGCATTCTTTAAAAACAGTATCGCCAGTTTCAACTCCTCCCTCGCATCCGAACTGTGTAGCAGTTTTTTCTCTCAAGTCATCAGGCTTCTCAACATAGAACAGAACTGAACTCACACACACACACACACACACACACACACACACACACACACACACACACACACACACACACACACACACACACACACACACACAACTGTGTGACTGATCTGTACAACCCGGACTCTACACACACTCGAACTCACTTCACACATCCATGACTTCAGTACTACAAACTGTTTACATGCCGTTTTTGCACATCTTTCCTGAACTGCTGCTACATCGCTCTATTGCACAAGTTTTTGTTTACATTTTGGCTACTGTCCAATTTTGTTCACTTTGTCTTGTTATAACAGGTTTACTGGCAATGCTATTTTGTGTTTTGTCCTGCAGTGTCTTGTTTTGTCCTGCACTGTCCTGGTTTGCCTTGAACTGTCCTGTGTTGTCTTTGCACTGTTTGCACCAGGTTGCACACATGCACTTTATGATTGAGGACACTTACTAGTCCTGAGCCCTGTGTTTTCTGTTTCTGTGATTATTGTTGTATGAAGCATTAGGGTTCTGGAGGAACGTTGTTTCATTTCACTGTATACTGTGTCAGATATATATGATTGAAATGACAATAATACAGTACGCAGCACATCACCCACAACGAGGATCATAGTGTCAGGACCTCTTCCCACTTACCAGCGAGGGGCTGAGAAGTTTAGTAGACTTTTAGCTCTAAATGAATGGTTACAGTCATGGTGTCGAGAACATAAACTTCTCTTTGTTAATAACTGGAACTGTTTCTGGGAGCGTCCAAGGTTCTTCCGCCCTGATGGCCTGCACCCCAGCAGAGTTGGAGCAGCAGTGCTATCAGATAACATCTCTAGGATACTACACACCATCTGACTGGTAAGACATCAAGAAATCTTCAACTATAAGAACACGCATACTACAGACCAAATAGTTACAAGTTCACACACAGCCCAGTTTATAGAAACCGTATCTATTCCTCGGGTAGTAAAACCAAGAATTACATACACAAGATCCAGAAATAATCTTATTGCAGTTAAAACTGAAAAATGCCAGATAAGCAAACACCAAAAAGTTCTAAAGTTTGGTCTTTTAAACATCAGATCACTTGCACCCAAAGCACTGATTGTAAATGAGATGATCACAGATAATAATCTCGATGCACTCTGTCTCACTGAGACCTGGATTAAACCAGGTGATTATATGGGTCTAAACGAGTCGACACCGTCAGGATATGTTTATATGCATGAGCCCCGTCAGACTGGTCGTGGGGGGGGGGGGGGTGTAGGAACCATTTATAGTGCCTCTCTTAATGTTAGTCAGAGATTAGGATTCAGCTTTAAATCATTTGAAGTGCTCGTTCTTAAAGTTGTACTTTCAGACATACATACAAAACTCGCTCTGGTCACCGTGTACAGACCCCCAGGGCCCTACGCTGATTTTCTTCATGAGTTTGCTTGTTTTCTCTCAGACCTCTTGATTAATTTTGATAAAGTGCTGCTTGTAGGAGATTTTAATATTCATGTAGATGATGTAAACGATGCTCTAGGATTATCATTTGTTGACTTATTAAACTCTTATGGGGTTAAACAAAACGTCACCAGACCAACTCATCGTTTTAACCACACACTAGACTTAATAATATCCCACGGAGCAGACGTCACTGATATAGATATCTTACCTCAGAGTGATGACATCACAGACCATTACCTCATACTGTACACACTACCGGTAGAGCAGATTAGCCGTGTTTCACCACGTTATCGACCTGGTAGGACTATTGTTCGGACCACTAAGGACAGATTCATAAATAACCTGCCTGATTTATCTCAATTTCACACTAAACCCATAACTGCTAATAATCTTGATGAAATAACTAACAACATAGACCTTATCCTCACTAGCACATTAGACACCGTTGCCCCCATCCGGTTAAAAAAGGTTCGAGAACAAGCACCTGCACCTTGGTATAATAGTCATACGCATGCCCTCAAGAGAACAACACGTAATCTGGAGAGAAAATGGAGGAAAACTAAATTGGAGGTATTTAGATTTGCTTATAAAGACAGTATGCTCAGCTACAGACAGGCGCTAAAAGCTGCTAGAGCTAAACACCTGAGCAAAATCATAGAAAACAACAAAAACAATCCCAGGTTCCTTTTCAGTACTGTAGCTAAACTAACTACAAAATCAGGGATCTGAAAATTGTGTTCCATCACAGTTTAGTAGTGAAGACTTTATGAATTTCTTCACTGAAAAAATAGATAACATTAGAAAAACAATTGTGGCAGTTCAACCTCTGACAGCATCTCCCGACACAATCGTACTTACAACCCCACAACTACACTGTTTTACATGTATAGGACAGGAAGAGCTGTATGATGTTATTGCCAAAGCTAAATCGACAACATATCAGTTAGATCCAATTCCTACTAAATTACTGAAGGAAGTGTTATATACAACTGGTGAACCTCTTCTGAATATTATTAACTCCTCACTATCGTTAGGTCATGTCCCTAAATCCCTCAAGTTAGCAGTTATTAAGCCCCTCATTAAAAAACCTAATCTGGATCCAAACACGCTATCGAATTACAGACCAATTTTAAATCTCCCATTTCTGTCTAAGATTTTAGAAAAGATTGTCGCTGCCCAGTTCTGTTCCTACCTGCAAGAGAACAATATATTTGAAGAGTTTCAGTCAGGTTTCAGGCTCCATCATAGCACAGAAACTGCTCTAGTTAAAATCGCTAATGACCTGTTTTTAGCTTCAGACCAAGGCTTCATCTCGCTGTTGGTTCTACTAGATCTTAGTGCTGCATTCGACACTATAGACCATGATCTCCTCCTAGATCGCTTACAAAATTACATCGGCATTCAGGGACAGGCATTAAGCTGGTTTAAATCCTACCTGTCCAATCGTTACCATTTCGTAGATTTAAATGGAGAGCTATCCAGGCTAATGCAAGTAAATTATGGCGTGCCGCAAGGTTCAGTTCTAGGACCCCTGCTCTTCACAATATACATGCTTCCGTTAGGAAATATTATTAGAAGGCATGGAATTAGCTTCCATTGTTATGCTGATGATACTCAGCTATATATCTCATCTAAACCAGGCGATACAGCTCAATTAACTCGGATAACTGAGTGTGTTAAGGAAATAAGAGATTGGATGACCCATAACTTTCTACTTTTAAATTCTGATAAGACTGAGATTTTGCTCATCGGCCCAAAAACTAATATACAGAAGCTCCAGCATCTCAACCTGCATTTAGACGGATGTTCTGTAACCACTAGTTCAACAGTAAAAGACCTGGGAGTTATTTTAGACAGCAACTTGTCTTTCAAATATCATATTGTTAGATTTTTATCATGCCCAAAACGAAATGACTGGAGCAGTTTTCCAAACGACCTGCGAGACCCGTAATGTCTTTTCTGATCAGGGAAGAATCACACCGCACACAGAATGTGGCAAAATGTTTCTCTTCGTTTATTGCAGGTGGCAGACACGTTTTTATACACACAGGACGATACAGTCCGCACACACACGAACACGCACACAAAAAAGGCTGACCTAAAGTCTTTTCCTGTTTAGACAAGAGGATATACCAGCCCGAGATGTGTGAGCCCAGATAAGACTCTCTGTTTACCTTAAAAACTAACATCGTAAATATCCTATAGACACTGAACGGACAAGGAATGTGTGTGAAACAGTTTTAACACTAACACATATCAACCAAGTTACAAAAACAGCCTTCTTTCACCTTAGAAATATTTCTAAGTTAAGAAACATGTTGTCTATATCCGATGCAGAGACGCTCGTTCATGCGTTTATGACCTCCAGAATAGACTACTGTAATGCATTACTAGGTAGATGTCCTGCATCATTAATAAACAAGCTTCAGTTAGTCCAGAATGCAGCAGTCAGGGATTCACCCTGCCACGCCCCCGTCTGTAGCTGTCAGAGATCCACCCTGCCACGCCCCCCTCGATAGCAGTCACGCTGCTTCCCAAGATTACCGACAGCTGTGGCTCATGAAAGATCAGACTACATAAACTCACGTTCTTGAGTCACAGGCTGTCGGTCGTTATATTGTCAAGCTGGACAATCGCGTGGCTGCTCGACCGCCGGCTGTATATGCGAATTCCACTTCCGACTTGGATTACT
>NC_139580.1:2888461-2921714 GCF_946808225.1 Silurus aristotelis
TTGACTGCTGCTGGTTTTTTGCACTACATTGTTCTGTTTATATTCACTCCCAGTTATAGTTTTTACACTTCTCATCGCACAGTACTGTATATTCAGAGTATACAGTAGGTTTACTAATCGGCGTGTTGTATATTCCTCGTCTTGGTGAGGTGTAGTTGTCGGCTGGAAGGACTCTCCTTAGACACCGTATTACGTGTAAATAATGATTTTTATTCAACACAGAAATAAAGCATCTTTACAGGCCTTCCGGTCAAGCCTGGAGTCAGCACGCTCTGATTCAAAGTCTGACTCCAAATCCATGCTTACACACACATTAAATGCTTGCCCGTTTCCCGGGTCCGCCTCTTAATGTAAATTAGATGCATATGAGCTTATTGTGCAATAAGGTTGAGAAGCCTGCCTTTGCCCTGACTGAAGTGTCCGGATGTTTCCAGGCTTACATTCCCAGATCACAAAACATAAAACACATACTGTTTTCCTGTACCTCCTCGTATATGGTGAACGGGTCAGAGGTCGCCTCCCAAAAGGATATACATCCTGGACCACATTCTATATTTGTTTTAAGAACACGGCGCCAGTCTCCCACCAGTCTTGAGATAACATTAAAGCCTTCTCATACACTTTTGCTTAAAGAGAACCATCTGTCCAGGCGGTTCAGTAATTAACTTTGGCCTCTCCAGGAATGTCACCATTGCAGAATAACATGAATTTAGGCCTTTTGATATTACACATTTAAGATACTATACATTTAAGATACTACAGGCGGTATCTTGAGTTTTGTGTCTTGTCTTGTGTTGTCTGTCTGCACTGTTTTTTGTCTGCACTGTTTGCACCAGGTTGCACTCGATGCACTTTATGTAGCTTGTGTTGTGTTGTAGCTCTGTGTTGTTGTTTAGTGTAGCACCAGGGTTCCGGAGGAACTTTGTCTCGTTTTTACTGTGTACTGTGTACCACTGTGTATAGTAGAAATCACAATAAAAGCCTCTTGACTAGACTTGACTGCACAATGCGAGGACAGACAGTGGTTCTCTGGAATAGTTGGGGTTGAGAGGTGTTCAATAAATCGAGCGTCCTCAGTGGCGAGATAGAAGAGTTGAAATTGAATAAAAGAAACCAACAGAGATACGATGTAAAACAGGGTGAAATCACAAAAAGTAACAAGCTTACAAATGCTATCTCCTGTGAAGCTTAACACACTCTGTAACAATCAGTTCAGAAAATACAATACACTAATATAGCTAGATTCAATAATAGTAGGATAGCAAACAGCATAATAAAAAGAATAAAAGCAGAACACTTACACATTGCAGATGCAGGAAGATTAAATAGGCCACAAAATGATTGTCCACACATGAAAGGATGAAGCGATGTCTGGATGAACCTTCTGGGTGAAGGTTTTATACACATTTATTTTTGTAATTTAACCAGAGAAAAGCCAAAAATAAGGGGAATGGGGAAGAGCAGGAAACTCAAACATGGAACCACAAAAGGGGTGGAAGACCAAGGCCGAAGATAAGGGGAACTGAAAAAAGAAGGCAAAACCAGGAAAATAAGTGGAATTTGCCAAGAAAAAGAAATTAGAAAAAAAAACAAAGGCACCAGGAGTGTCCAGGGTACAAATATGGGTGTGTGCAGAGTGTGTGTGTGCTTAATCATTTTGATGTGATGAAGTGACCACCTTCTATGAGCTCATTAGAACGTAACTGGATTAAAGAAGTTTTTGCTTTTACTCATCCAAGACTGAAGTTCCTTCATTAGCTGTTGGAGTCTTTCACATTTTTTATCTTCTCAAGTTAAGTGTGTTACACTGGGAACCAACTGAACCAAAGAATCCACCCGCAATGTGTCGGCTCAGAGACGGGTTCTGAGTTACGAATTTTGATTCGTACCTTTTATTAAATCATTTAGTACACGAAGGAATCACACCTGAAATCATTTTATTCTTGTCAACAATTCATCGATTAAAGGTTGCCGATAAGAAAAAATCCAAACAATATCTCCAGGGTCACTGCCTCTTTAACATTTTCCAGCAAAATTTGAATACAATAGGATTTTCCACAATTACCACAGCAGGTCCACAAACGTTACATGAAAAGTGAGTTGCATCTCACATTGAAAGCGGTTACACTCCTATTTTCCATGACTAAGGATTAAACCATATCAACAGTAACAATCAATTAAACAAACAAACTAAACAAACAAACAAAAAATTATATTCATACTATATACACATTAAAACATAAACGGTCTTAACATCCGTACAGAAGAGTTGTGAAATCGTGAAGTAAAACACGTATGTTGTACACAATCCTGAACCTTTCAAACTGTGGATAGTAAAATTCAGAGTAATGCCTTTAGCTTTTATCATGGTTTTTCCTTTTTAAGATTTATAGCCGTAGGTTTTAGTGCCTTCGCTTACAAACTTTAAAACTCGAATGATGGTCACCGTCATCTAGCTCACTGGTAAGACCACCCAAGTAATCGTTTAAAGGTGGCATCCAATCTCCTGGAGTACTTTTTAAAAATTATGTCATCAGTGTTTTTGTTTTTACAAATTGTACATTTCAAGCCTTGCCTAAGAGGTAGTTAGTGTTAAGATGGTCCTCACACTGGTTCTCTAAACACATTCCTATGTTATCTGTTCAGTGTCTATAGGATATTTACGATGTGAGTATGTGAGGTACATGGAATGTCTTTGTGTGGGTTCACACATCAGTTAATATGTCTTCTAACCCAATCAGGAACAGTTATAGCTCAGGTTTTTTCCAATGTGTAAATATACTTGCCCCCCCTGCTTACGAAGGTTTTCTGTATCTTGGCAGTAAAATTACCCCAGACATATATAATTTGGCCCCCAGTAATTATAACTGCATAACTATAAAAATTTATCACTGTGTCAATCAATAAGTGGTCACTTTTACCAATAACCTCAAATTGGACGTATTCAATAAAACTGCCACCGGCACAAACATTTTTTTGTAATATGAGGAATTTTTTTCCCGATTTCATTCGGGTAAACCGGCGTCCCAGACTGAGGCTCTCTCTCATGTATTCACCATATGAACATGGAGGGTTGTCTAATCTTAAATAGTATTACTGGGCAGCTCAGCTAACAACAGCAATGTTCTGGTTCACAGATGAAAAGTCTTTCGCTTGGCTACGGATTGAGGCCTGTACATCTGGACAACTGCCCTAAAATCTGTATTTGTGTTCGGCCTAAATTGAAAAAAGCTACTTCCAATCGCTTTGTTAAAAATACTATTGTGGTATGGTATGAAGTTTTGAAACATCTTGGAGAGGTTCCTCAATGATCACAATTTACCCCTATTTGGGGGTAATACTAACTTTACACCTGGGACTCATGATGCTGGATTCAAAATGTATGCAACAAAAGGTTAGTGTAAGCTGTGAGATTATATAGTAATGAAACTATGCTCAGTTTCCAGGAATTAAAACAAAAGTTTGATCTTCCTAAAACACGTTTTTTAAAATATCTCCAAATTTTATTAATAAGATTCCTTTTTATAGCCGGATTGATCCCCTTTAGAAAAAGTTACTTTAGACCACTTCACTGGGGGAAGGCAAATTTCTCTAATTATAGACTAATCTCAACTAACTGCATAAAAAAACCCGAAGATAAACGTCTGGCGTGGTGTCGAGATATAAATGGAAATATAACAGAAGATGAGTGGCAGTGTATCTGCCTAAAGGCCCAAACTCAGACAATTCATACGAGATTCAAGCTTCTGCAATATAAATGGAGTATGAGAGTCTACATCACTCCTGAATTACTACACAAATTTAATCCCAACATTCCTGATCAATGTATAAAATGTAATCGAGAGAAAGTAACTTTATGTCACTGTTCATGGAAATGATCCCAAGTTGAATGTTTTTGGAAAAAAGTTTTATATTTTTTATCCCTGGTGTTGAAACTAAAAGTTCCCAAACGTCCCAAACTCTGTATACCAAATATTTTGCGTGCGACGTGCACCTTTACTAGCTCTGATATTCTGTTTATTACAAGCAAAACTTGTATTAGCTCGAGATTAGAAAAATACAGAAAGCCCTCATTTGAAACAATGGTTACAAGAACTGTCTTAATGTTGGGCTTTGGAAAAACTCATATATTGTTAAAAGAAAACCTGAAAAGTTTTTCAGAATACGGAATCCCCTTTGAAGATTTTTTGAAGGGAGCCGATCCGAATCTGTATTCTGGGTAACTTCTTCAAGTCAAGTCAAGAGGCTTTTATTGTGATTTCTACTATACACAGTGGTACACAGTACACAGTAAAAACGAGACAACGTTCCTCCGGAACCCTGGTGCTACACTAAACAACAACACAACACAAAGCTACATAAAATGCATCGAGTGCAACCTGGTGCAAACAGTGCAGACAAAAAACAGTACAGACAGACAACACAAGACAAGACACAAGACTTGGCTTAACATTTAGTCATTTTGAATATTGATGCCATTGTTTTTGACAAAATGAGTTTTGTATGTATGTGTACATATGTATGTATATCTTTGTGTATATATGTGTCTATAAATGCATGCTGAATATGTATGTAAACCCCCCCCCCTCCTTTTTATTTATTTTTTTTGTTTTTGTGTTAATATTATTTACTTGTATGTTTATTGTATAATAATAAAAAAATACACTAGACCTCAAAAACCAATGAAGGATCTTCAGTTCTCAGAGGAGGAAAAGCAAAACTTCTTTATTGCAGTCACGCTCCAATGAGCTCAATAGAAGGTGGTCACTTGATCACATCAAAATGAATAAGCACACACTCTTTACCCACACACACACACACACACACACACACACACACACACACACACACACACACACACACACACACATATTTATACCCTGGTGTCACATTTCTTTGCCTTGGCAAATTCCCCTTAATGTTGTTAATCTTCTTTTACCTCCTTCTTTTTCATCTCCTCTTATCTCCTAACTTTGATTCCCCTCTCCTCCTTGTGTGTCTAATATGTGGACTTCCTGTTTTCCCAGTTCCCTCATTTTCAGCCTTTTTATGTTATACTTAATAAAAAAGAGTTTGTATAAAACCTTCGCTTAGGTTCAGCTTGATTTTGTTCATAACCTTCGTGTAAACAATCATTTCTGCAGCCTATTTACTTTCCTGCATCTGTAGTGTGTAAGTTTTCTGCTTTTTTAATGCTGTTTACGATCCTACTGTTATTTACGTAGAATATATGTTCATATATCATATATAACTGTATTGTTCTACTTATTCATGTTAGTATTTAAAGTTATTATATGCCTTAATCGTTATATGTCTCAGAGCTGACAGTGTTTATGGTCCTGAGTAATGATATTTATAGGCTTATTGTCTTGTTCCTTCTTTGGTTCTGCCACGTGCACACAGTAATCTCATGTCAAGTTCTTGTTATGTGGTCCGTCACGTCTAATCCTTTTGATGTTGACCTCCACTAACTTCTCTTTATAGGTTCTTCTTTGTCTAGCGTCCTCTCGCAGATGTTCCGGGACAGAGGTTACACAGTTTACACAATTAACCCTCATAAGGTCTTCGTTTTCTGTTTACAAATCTGGTCTTTGGGGTCTATATGACCCCAACAATTGATAGAGAAATTATACAAAAAATATACATTTTTAATTATACAAATAATATATATATTTTTTTGTTTACTTCTCATCTATTCATTAATGCTGTGTTTTGGGAGATATGAAGTACTTTTGTACCTATTTACCACACAATTCCTCAACTACACCATAAGCTTGCATATGAAATATTAATTTTTTTATGAAAAAATCACTTAAATGATGATCTAAATTTATTTTCTCTTTGGGGGGGATCAGTGGAGGGCCCTGGCTCGTTGGACGAATGCTGTTGTTGTCTCTTCAGAATCACTGCAGAGGCTGGTGTACGAGGCATGTGTTGTCGTCGCTCCATCAGAGGGGACACCAGAGCTTTTCCCAGCTGCTCTAGAAAGAGCCTCCTTTTCATACTCTTCCCTCTCTCCCATGATGGATTGATTTCTCTCCACACCACAAAGGCATTTATGGCCGAAACATCGAGGATTGTGGAGAAGACAACCATTGGCCATCGATTAGTCTTTCGCTTGCAGCTGTAGCTTGAAACCATCTGCAATATTTCAAACACACACACAGGAACAAATTAGTATATCTGCTAGCAAAAGAAATACCAATTACTAACTCAGCAACTTTGAAAATTAGCTAAACAATGCATCAAATAATACAATTTGTAAATACCAAGTCAAGGTTGTCAACTCCCCCTTTGCAGCGATTGTAGTCCAAGATGACCTCTGGCTTCTTGTCCTTCCTGTCACTGATTTTCTCATCCTTGTGACATGTGCTCATGAGCAGCACATTTTTATGCCTTTTGGGGCAATACGAAACAATAGTGTGTGTTTCATTGAACGCAAAAAGAGAAGAAAACACAGCTCGGTCTCTCGGTGTGTGTGTGAGAGAGAGAGTGAGAGAATGCATGTGTGCATATGTATGTATGTATGTGTGCGTGTGTGCGTGTGTGTGTGTGTGTGTGTGTGTGCTTGTGTGTGCCTGTGTGTTTGTGTGCATGAATTAGGACTTACCATTTTATATCTTTGTTCTGCATTTGTGACTGATTTCCTTTGCCAGTTCTATAAAAATGCTGTGGCAGTGCACACATACATGTGTGTGTTTGTTTGTGTGTGTCTTTGTGTGTGTGTGAGTGAGCATGTCTTTTCTACATTACATTTATGCTCTAGTAGTAGGCCTTCATTTCTGTGTGAAAATTTTCTGATTTATGCTGGATTTATAGATTTTTTTTGACAAATGAAGAAAAAATATTGAGTTTTTTTCACATTTCCCATTCATTTCAATGTGGGGTCATATTGACCCCGAAGACCAGAAGTGTAAATTTTTTTTACATACCTTCAGAACAACCGAATCAAGCCCAGTTTTTTTGTGTGTGTGTAGATAGATTATGTAGGAAAAGTCACAAAATATTATTCCACTCAGATGAAGGGAACCCTTTTTTTATCAAGGAAATGTCGATTGAGGACCCCAAGGACCGATTAAAGGATATTTAAGCATCTATCTTTACCAACTGTTCCAGATAATCTTTTTTTGAGTCCTCGCCTTAGTTTAATTACAGTTTTTTTGGATTGCTTACACACTAAAGTAGTACACTATTAGCAATACCTTACACTCAAGAGGCAAAACATCAGCCCATATTTGCACAACTATAAGCACAATGTCAACCTCACACTTGTTGCAAAACTCTACACACAGTGATTTGCAAAACACTAAACACACTTAACATACATTACACACAAAAATCTATCATGAAGTCACTTAATTGCAATATCAAAGCACTGACTGTCAAATTACTGCACCGTCCAAACAATTGGTTCAACACAGTGATCAGGTGTGCAAACACTTGTTTGCTTAATTGTAGACACACTAATCAGGTGTATAAGCACTATAAAAAGCAGCAGGTGAGTTCATCGGTCTTCAAGCACAATGGAAAGAGTCAGAGAAAGAGTAAGACGAGGAGGAGAACGAGGAGGGGGACAAGGAGGAGGAGGAAGGGGAGGAAGAGGAATCAACAGAGGAAGAGGAAGAGATGGAGGCCATGCTGGAGGTAGAGGTAGAGGAAGAGGAAGAGGAAGACAAGAAGGTGGTCAAAGAGGACCGAATCTGACAAATGAGATCTGCACAACACTGGTTGACCACGTTGTCAACCACGGCCTGACGCTGAGGGAGGCTGGACTGCGAGTACAGCCAAATCTAAGCCGATACACAGTGGCAAGTGTGATAAGAACATTTCGACTGGAAAATAGGTATTGTAAAAATATCATCATATTAAAAACATCTGCACGGTTTCAGTAACTGCTCACAGTAATGTATTCTATGCACTATCAGCACTTCTGTTACCTTTTCCTGTGAAATTACTGTACTATTGTATACTGTTTTTTTTTGCTACATAGGATTGAGGGTCAGGAACGACAAGGGGGAAGGCCTCCTATGTTCACAGAACAGCAAGAGACTGAAGAAACTCATTTATTTGGCAACACGCCCAAATTGTTGACATGGAGATTCATAATACTGTATCAAAACGTCACTTCACGTATTGTACTGTAAGTTCACTGTAAAAAAAAAAAAAAAAACACTAGACATTGTCTCTTCGCCTAGCTGGATCTGCCCAGAGAATCTCATCAACATCGCAGGCAATGTTGTCATTAGCAAGACACTTCGGAAAGAAACGTCTTGAATGACGAATCCATCCTTGCATTGCTGCTACCTCCATCTGGTCACAGGCCTCCTCCATGGCTTGGATGAGGGGTACCTCAGCCTGGAGAAGGAGATCATATACCTTCCACCGCCATGCCGAGAAAAACTCTTCTATAGGGTTGAGAAATGGAGAGTGTGCAAACAAGTGTTTGCACACCTGATCACTGTGTTGAACCAATTGTTTGGACGGTGCAGTAATTTGACAGTCAGTGCTTTGATATTGCAATTAAGTGACTTCATGATAGATTTTTGTGTGTAATGTATGTTAAGTGTGTTTAGTGTTTTGCAAATCACTGTGTGTAGAGTTTTGCAACAAGTGTGAGGCTGACAATGTGCTTATAGTTTTGTGTTTTGCCTCTTGACTGTAAGGTTTTGCTAATAGTGTACTACTTTTAATTTTAGTGTGTAAGCAATCCAAAAAACTGTAATAGAGTTTATTGGTGAGTGCAGGTGCATCATACACTGTGCAAAATTTAGTCAGAAGTGATGTATGGAGCTGCCTATGTGGTTCAACGTCGTGACTACGCAGAGAAAACAGAGAGACCGCATGACGTCTTGACTCATTTTGCATAATTGGGTGCATAAAGCTCACCCACATAATTTAGCTGAGGTCAGCTTCAGCTATCAGTAGTAAAATCTAGTAATATATAATATCATTTAGCAAAATGCTTCAGATAACATATAACACTGCTTATATTAGTTTATATCTAAGCTTATTACTTATAATCAGCGATGTTTCTATGAGGGCATGAGCTTAAGATACAGGCAGGAAGAAAGTAAGACAGGAAATGTTATATAAAGAAGTATTATGGCATAAAGAAATATATTTTAAGACGATTTTAAGAAAAACTAAGTGAAAGCTATGAAAAATAGGAAATGCATTTGGAGAAAACTGCTGGTGTGTTAAAACTAAAGCCCTGGTTTATAAACTAGTAAAACAAACACATTTCTATACAAAGTCTACACAAAAAACAAAACAAAGGATGATTTGCAAACATAGAGAAAAAAACCAGACGAGATTTTAAGAAAAGGTGTGAATATAGTGGTGGAGGATCTGTTGCATTATGTGCAAAAGTGCACGATTAGGGGATTTTTTAAAGACAAGGTCACCATCAAGAGATGTTTGTTGTACATGTAAATTAGAATCGTATGGAGGTGAACGAAGCCTCCTGGAAATGGGTGGAATTTTACTAAGAATAGGTAGAAACTTACCAGAAAACATGTAAGAAAAAGGTGGGATATGCAAAGCCCAAAATGATTGGTGTATGTAAATTGTTATTAAACAAAATATGTAAATTTTACTAGGTGTGAGATATAAAAAGTAGGGATTGTTTATATCAAATTTCCCACTCGCATGTGAGAGCTCCATTGGACGGGACTGAAGTGACTGCTATAAAGCTGATTTGCTCCTTCTCATTCGTGACTGGAAGATGTCTTCATTTAATTTGTTCATGTATTATTTGAAGTTTTGAAATGTATTGGTAATTGGTTAGTGAGTAGCTAAAACTAATTTGAGTATTGAGCCACTTAATTGTTATGTCTACGACATGGAGCCTGAGTCCCGACAATTATCTTGATATATATATATATACAGTTATTCCTTGGATCTCAAGAATCTGGCGATACGATACTGTTAGAACGTAATTCTTGGAGGGGTTCTCCATGCGATCTACGATGCCTGTGGTGCCTTTTCTGATCAGGGAAGAAGCACACAGCACACAGCACGGCACATATGTTATTCTTCAGTTTAATGCAGATAACAGACAAGTATATATTTCATTTCATTTCATCTTCTCCCACTTATCCGTAATTCGGGTCGCGGGGGCAGCAGTCTAAGCAGATTCCCCAGACACTTCTCAGTGTCCAGGGATCGGGCTGTCAAGGCCCCCGCCTTCGACTGCTGCCAAATCCTCTCAGCACCGGTCCCTTACGGTCCCTCCTGCAGGTGGTGAGCCCACGGGAAGGCGGCCCCACGTCGCTCCGACGTCACGGTCCTTGATTTATTTTTCTCGTAAGGGACCCCTGGAGCATAGAGGGTTAAGGGCCTTGCTCAAGGGCCCAAGAGTGGCAGCTTGGCGATACCGGGGCTTGAACCCCCGACCTTCCGATCGGTAACCCAGCGCCTTAACTGCTGGAGCCACCACTCCCCAAGTATATATACACACTAAAAAAAATCCCGACCTAAAACTGTTTTAAATTGGGTAAGAAAACATAATAACCAGAGATGTGTGAGTCCAGACAAAGACTTTCTGTATACCTTACATACTCATCATAAAGATCCTATAAACACTGAACACACAACATAGAAAGTGTTTAGAGAACGAGTGTGAGGCCCATGTTAACACTAATGATGTATATTTCTTGTCTTGATGGAGTGTAGATGTTTCTTGGAATGAATCTTCGCAGACACTGTTATTTCTTTGTAAATAAAGATTATTAATAAACATAGAAATTCAGCATCTTCACGAGCCTCCTGGATTAGCTCGGAGCCGCCGTATGGATGAATCGACGACTCCCGAGCCATGGCTACACACACGTTATATAATTTGCCTGTTCTCTGGGTCTGCCTCTTAATGTATAACTGATGTATATGAGCTCATTTCGCAATAATGTTTAACACAAAGCGAAGCCTGTCTTTGTCCAGACTAAATGTATCTCAGATGTACCAGAGCTCACTTTCCCAGACCATATACGGGTCAGAGGTCGTCTCCCAAGAGGACATGCATCCTAGATCATATTCTATACTTCGGCTCATACTGATTTAAGGACGAGGGCCCGTCTCATTTTCCCAGTCATGGCTCTTAAGATAAACACTATGAGCCTTTCATACATTTGGCTTAAAGGAAAACATCTGGCCAGACAGTTCAGTATAGGAGCAGAGAATTATCTTCAGCTCCTTCATGAATTTCATCAGAAGAGAAATAATCTGAATTAAGGCATTCAGATACTACATATTTAAGATATTACATATTTAAGATACTATACTAACATATACGTATCATGATACTGGGGTTGTGATACGATATATTGCGATACATTGCGATACTCTAAGCAGACAATTATATTGGGACATTTCTTATTTTAGGAATACAATATAATTTTAGGAAAACTGTCATTAAGAAAAATTAAAAAAATACAAATACAAATGATTTAATTAGAACACAGTGGGATATGCATTTTCATTAATTACATCTGAATTGACACTGCCAATCCTAAACACCTTAAACCTACACAATTCCATCTAACTGTCCAGGTGCCATGCAGGCATTTCCATCCCCTGAGTATGGCAGAGATTTAAAAGATCTTGATTTAGACTTCCATTCTCTGCCAGTAAATCGCAGTTACCAACATCATAAAAGTGTTAAACCAAGAGGTAAAACATAAACCGTTTATTGTAAAATGCCACCGTAACCCGACTATTAAATCTACATGGACAGTGGCACTAATCTCGATACAAGAAAGTTCCTTCTGAGAGAACTTAAACTCAAGCCTGGGATGAACTGAAAAGCTGAATGGAAGCAGAGTGAAGCACTTGGAGAGATTCACTTCAACTCAAACACTTTGACCCTCCTTTTTGCTTCAAGAACATCTGTCTCTAATGCCTGGGGTGTGAAGCTGCATGTGTTTTCAGAAGCCGCTGCTGCAGTGGTCTACCTGCAAGGAAGTGAAAAAGTGTTAGATGGCAGTGGGAGATATCATGTAGGTCATGGGGAGATATCATGTAGGTCATGGGGAGATATCATGTAGGTCATGGGGAAGGCCAGGATCACGCCCAAGTTCCTGATGTTACTAACAATACACATACATTTGCATAAAGCATCATTATTTGGCCGTTATCATCATGCATTAAACTACATATAAGCAAAATAATGAAATTTTAAATAGTAGTATAAAAACATAACATTACTAGAGTAAACAGTAACACATATTATTGAGCAATAAATGTTGCAGAAAAAAAAACAATATGTTTTTAAACAAAGTGTGAAAAAAAAACAGGAAATGTTTCAGATTAGACTGTATAAAAAAGGAAATGTTCATCACAAAAGAGCTTCCAAGAAAATATAAGAAGCAACAAGAATATTTTAAATATGCAGATTATGTAAATTAGGATAATAAGAAGAACCCAGCCATTAGGGAGGCACAAGCCAGTGCACTCTTAGTGCCGGTCCCAAGCCCGGATAAATAGGGAGGGTTGCGTTAGGAAGGGCATCCAGCGTAAAACATGCTCCAAATTGAATATGCGGGTCACGATTAAGAATTTCATACCTTTAAATGTTGGTACTATGACTGGTAAAGGGAAAAAGGTAGCTGATATGATGGAGAGGAGAAAGGTAGATGTGTTGTGTGTTCAGGAAACCAAGTGGAAAGGCAGTAAGAGCAGGAACATTGGAGGTGGGTTTAAACTGTTTTATCATGGTGTGGATGGGAAGAGAAATGGTGTAGGGGTGATTCTGAAGGAAGAGTACAGTAAGAGTCTAGTGGAGGTGAAGAGAGTTTCTGATAGGGTGATGAACGTGAAGGTGGAAGTTGAAGGGATGATGATAAATGTCATCAGTGCCTATGCTCGGCTGTGAGATGGAGGAGAAGGAAAAATTCTGGAGTGAATTAGATGAAGTGGTAGATGGTGTACCTACAAATGAACGATTGGTGATTGGGGCAGACTTTAATGGGCATGTAGGTGAAGGAAACAGAGGTGATGAGGAGGTGATGGGTAGGTATGGTTTTACGGAGAGGAATGTGGAAGGGCAGATGGTGGTGGATTTTGCTAAAAGGATGGAAATGGCAGTGGTGAACACTTATTTTAAGAAGAAGAAGGATCATAGGGTGATGTATAAGAGTGGAGGAAGGTGCACACAGGTGGACTATGTGCTATGCAGGAGATGCAACCTGAAGGAGATTGGAGACTTTAAGGTGTTGGCGGGGGACAGTGTAGCTAGACAGCATCGGATGGTGGTCTGTAGGATGGTTTTGGAGGCGAAGAAGAAGAGGAGGAGAGTGAGGACTGAAAGAAGAATAAGATGGTGGAGGCTGAAGGAGGAAGAGTGTAGTGTGAGGTTCAGGGAAGATGTCAGACAGGGGCTCGGTGGTGGTGAAGAGGTGTTGGATTATTTGGTAACTACTGCAGGAGTGATGAGGGAGGCAGCTAGAAAAGTACTTGGTGTGACATCTGGAAATAGAAAGCAAGACAAGGAGACGTGGTGGTGGAATGAGGAAGTGCAGGAGAGCATAAGGAGAAAGAGGTTGGCAAAACAGAAGTGGGATAGACAGAGTGACGAGGAAAGTAGGCAGGAGTACAAGGAGATGCAGCAGGAAAAGGCATATGAGGAGCTGTAGGAGAAGTAGGACACTAAGGAAGGAGAAAAGGTTTTGTAGCGATTGGCCAGGCAGAGGGACCGAGCTGGGAAGGATGTACTGCAAGTTAGAGCAATAGAGGATGGAGATGGAAATGTGTTGACTAGTGAGGAGAGTGTGTTGAGAAGATGGAGGGAGTATTTTGAGAAAATCAGAGAGAGAGAAGGTTGGATGATGTGGAGTTGGTGAAGCAAGATGTGTATAGGATTAGTAAGGAGAAATTGAGAGCAGCGATTAAGAGGATGAAGAATGGAAAGTCGGTTGGACCAGATGACATAACTGTAGAAGCGTGGAGATGTTTAGGAGAGATGGCAGTGGAGTTTTTAACCAGATTGTTTACCAAGATTCTGGAAGATGAGAGGATGCCTGAGGAATGGAGAAGAAGTGTGCTGGTACCGATCTTTAAGCATAAAGGAGATGTGCAGTCTTGCAGTAACTACATGGGAATTAAGTTGATCAGTCACACCATGAAGTTATGGGAAAGAGTAGTGGAAGCCAGGCTGAGAGAAGAGGTGACCATCTGTGAGCAACAGTATGGTTTCATGCCGAGGAAGAGCTCCACTGATGCCTTATTTGCTTTGAGAATGTTGATGGAGAAGTATAGAGAAGGACAGAAGGAATTGCATTGTGTATTTGTGGATTTAGAGAAAGCGTACGACAGGGTGCCGAGAGAGGAGTTGTGGTATTGTATGAGGAAGTCACCTGGAATCAACAGTGCAAAGTAATGGGGAGTGTGTTAGGGAAGTAAAGAAAAGAATGCAGGCAGGGTGGAGTGGGTGGAGAAAAGTGACAGGAGTGATTTGTGATAGAAGAGTATATGCAAGAATGAAAGGGAAAGTTTATAGGACTGTGGTGAGACCTGCGATGTTGTATGGATTAGAGACAGTGGCATTGAGTAAAAGACAGGAGGTGGAGCTGGAGGTAGCAGAGCTGAAGATGTTGAGGTTTTCGTTGGGAGTGATGATGATGGACAAGATTAGAAATGAGTTTATTAGAGGGATGGCGCATGTTGGACGTTTTGGAGACAAGGTGAGGGAGGCGAGATTGAGATGGTTTGGACATGTGCAGAGAAGGGACATGGGGTATATTGGTAGGAGAATGCTGAGGATGGAGCCACCAGGAAGGAGGAAAAGAGGAAGGTTCATGGATGTAGTGAGAGAAGACATGCAGGTAGTTGGTGTGAAAGGGGCAGATGTAGAGGACAGGGTGGTATGGAAACGGATGATCTGCTGTGGCGCCCCCTAATGGGAGCAACAAACAGAAAAAAACAGTAGAGCTGGGGCAAAAACATCAATAAAGCTGTGGCTAAAACATGCTGGGGTTTAAAAAACAATGTAGCTGGGGCAAAAAAAAAAAAACTACAGTTAGGGCAAAAGAATTGGAGCAGTAACTCCAGCTGAGTAATGAGCACTCACTGACCAATAAAATTCCACTTAAAGTCTATGAGGTTCTTCAGAAGAGTGGACACATGAATGTTAAATGTGACAGACTTCTTCTGAACGATTCTGAACCCTGTCCTTTTGGAGACCACCGCTGGCCTTGGACCCTCTTTCTGGGTTGATTCCTATGAATCGCCTGAAAACCACAATAGTCAGAGTTTAGAGGTCGAAAAAACATAAGGTATGCTATTACAGAAAGTAGATCTGAGTGATGCACACCAGGGGTTGTGGTGAGATTGAAAATAAACTTGAGAAAAAGGGGGAAAATATTGACTCCATATTTATTTCTCTTTTATTTAGATGACGTTTTTGTTCCTCAGACCTCCTTTAAGATCAATAATAACAGAACAAGCACTTGTACATTATATACTATTGGCCACATCGTACCAGTAACAGATCATATGGTGACTACGCAATCATATTCCACCATCAGGGTGAGAAAGAAAATCAAGATGCCTTCAGCAAGTCAACAGTGACAGGAACGACAGCCAATTAGATTACTTCTTATCACCAGAACCATTATATCTCATTTCACATAGAAATGTAAATTTGGTGAAGGATATAAAAAAAATGCATTGAAATATTTTAAATAGATTTCTAACAGATATATACAGAAATTAAATATTAGCTTTAGATGAACATAATCTAAATATGCACTAAATCCAGCTACTAAACACTTTGTCGTACTCTTTATTCAGGCTTTTTTTTAATTATACAATTCGATACACCGTCCGAAAACCCTGTGACCTCACGGATTGCTGAACTTTCTGTTGGACATCTACTTAAAATAAGTCTTATTACATTCTATTTGATAGACCGATACCTACCCAAAATCTCTATTTGATATAAGACAATAATGGTCCTTAATGGTCTTTGTCACATGTTTGTTTGAAGTTTGTTTGATCTGATTGGCTGTAGTTCCTGTCACTGTTTGTTTAGTGTGGAAATAATCTATGTACATATATTTGTTTTGGATATTTGTTTGCTCTAAACATTAGGTTCTCATCTTCTGTTACATACACATACACATATATGTACATTGCTAGGGTTCAGATTTTTCCCTCCTTACAGAACATTCCGTTCTCGTGGTTATCTTCTATTTGTACATATCCAGACTGTCGCCTTTTTGATATGTGCTAAATCTGCACGTATGCTCTAGACGGTTCCTCTTTTTCCACAGACACTGACCTTTCTTTCACCCTGTATCTGTGATATATATTCATGGGTGACACAATAAAGCTTTGGAACTTCTCTCTGAAAGCTGCCTCGTGTTTTTTCATTGAGACTTCCCCAAGCGCTTGTAGGAGAGCTGAGATCGAGAGAAAAGGCTGAATTCGGGGGTATCCTATCTATACGACAGAAGGTGCATTTAGACTTTAGATTTTATTCCACACTCTGATTCTATGGCTCCGTTAGACATTAACGAAAGGGAACATTCACTAAAACCACCAGTAATCAGTATGTTATTTCAATGAAAACATACTGAGAAGGTATTAGATGAGGTGTTGGGGGTAGATTGAAGGTCCTCTCAACATCAGCCACTGTGGCAGATGAATTTAGGGAACAGACAATGGAATTGTATATAAGATATTCAACAATTCAAGTTAATAAAAATTGAGAAGGAGAGAAAAACAAGGAGGATGAGCTCATCTGTGGTCTCTCTGAAGTGGGCCATTAGTAGCTGGACCACATGCAGTGCCACCTCAGAGTCCTCACTTTTGGAGAGAACAGTCTAGACATCTTTGTTGGTAGGTTTGCTCTAATATACTATTATCGCTTTCACACATTCTTTCATGGCAAGCTTCAAGAGACGCAGCACATCAAGATCTGTGAGAAGCTCAAAATAAGCATAGATGTATTTCTAAATGAGGAGATAAGGCCATTTGTTTCTTTTATCTCCAGTGGCAACAGATGGAATTGCATTTATATGGTGACGCAGTAGACAGAATGTAGTCTCCATTAGATGACAGCCCCCTGCTCTATTAGCCCCATCTGCACCTTTCTGTCTGTAGACGTCCTCTAATCTTTAGCACTTTTAGCACCACAGTATCATCAGTCTCACCTGCTGGGAGTTCAGGGTTGAAATGCATCTATAGGAACCCTCCTGCGCTCCGAAATTGATCCAGAGCTTCGCAGGGCTCGGCGACATGCAAAGCTGCTGATCGCTTTAAATGCTCAATTTTCAAAATTTTCACCTGAATAAGGAGAGAAGTGTAGCCACCAGCTATGAGTGAGCTGTCAGCAAAAACATCAGCAAAATTCTTGGGGTATAGCCTCAATATTTTGACAAATGATGAAACTGGGACACTTGTGTTGGGTTTGACTCATATTTCCTCATCTTTTCATTTACCATGACTCTCAATATCTGCCACCGATCTGCAGGGGAAGGTCTTTTTCCATCCACAGTGGCTGACCGGATTCCCAGTGGCATTCGATCCCATGGCACGTGGAACATTTCTGGCCATGTTTTGGATATCTGGATTGGAAAACGTCTACTGTTTGGGCTGCTCAACTCTAATAGGCTAGATGATGAAATAGCTGGGGATGATGGGCTTTACAATGATACACTTCTTTCCAATGTTGACTTGGAAGCACTGTGAAATGTAGAGTGACTATCTGTCACTAAAACAAAGAAAGCAACACATTAGTGAATGACGGTTAAAAGATGGCAACCTGACAAAAAAAAATTGACACCAGTGTTATTTGATTCATGTTCATTGGAAGGCTTTATTATATCCATTATATCACATGTGTCAAACTCAAGCCCCGTGGGCCAAATCCGGCCGACGTACATTTATATCCGACCCGTGAGATGATTTTATACAGATCTATTATTATTGTTATTAATGTCCCGGCGATATGAAGCGCTGATAACACAAACTTCAGATCCCATAATGCAGCGCTTCAGCTGCCTTACTGAGCGCTAGACTACCTGAGAACATTCCAGCGTCAATCAAGTCGAGCTTCTGTTGATGTATTTAACTCTATTGTACAGTTATTGTGAATCTAAGATACCCCCTGTCCTCTACATCTGCCTCTTTCTCACCAACTACCTGCATGTCTTCCCTCACCACATCCTTAAACCTCCTCCTTGGTCTTCCTCTTTTTCTCCTTCCTGGTGTCTCCATCCTCAGCATTCTCCTACTGATATACCCCATGTCCCTCCTCTGCACATGTCCAAACCACCCCAATCTCACCTCCCTCACCTTGTCTCCAAAACGTCCTACATGCGCTGTCCCTCTAATAAACTCATTTCTAATCCTGTCCATCGTCGTCACTCCCAACGAACATCACAACATCTTCAGCTCTGCTACCTCCAGCTCCACCTCCTGTCTTTTACTAAACACAACCCATACAACTTTATATATTTTTACATTTCACAAATAAATTAATAGAATAATAAATGTAGTATGATTTAAACATTTTTTAGCCCACACACAAAATATCTTTCAAGATTCATGTGCCAAACTCACTCCCTTGTGCAGAACAGAACAGAATCAATTCAATACCCATGAAAGTACTGATTATTATTATATTATTATTATCATTATTATCATTTTAGCAATAGTTTGAATTGTACTTGTCACGCGGCGAACACGGAGGCGGAGGCAGAAGTAGAAGCCGGCGTCTTTATTAAATGAAGAAGGCAGAGCCAAAACAAAACACCCGCAGAGCGGGATAAAACCGGAAAAAGGCAGTTCCTTGGGTAATATCCGCGGTGAGGCGTGGAGGAAGCGCAACGCGGAGGCAGCGACGGAGAGGCGTTGGAAATCCGAGGTGCGCTGGGGAAGAAAGCTGTCACCGTGGGGAAAGCGGGGAATCCGGGAACAGAAGGTGCGTAGCGGGAAAGGCTGACGCGGAGAAACATCACCGGGAACCTGCACAGACACACACACGAGCATAACCACGTACATGTAATAACCGACAACCCGTGTGTGTGTGTGAGGGAGTTTTATAGGTGGCCTGGGATTGATCCCAGGTGTTCGGGATGAGCCCGATTGCACTGAGCCTCGTGCGGGCGGGGCATGCACGAGAACCGGAGCGAGGTGCGGCCAAGAATCCCGGGTTATGACAGCCTCCGCAGGGGGCGTGGCAGGGGGATTCCTGACACCCCCCCCAAGGGGCGGCACCGGACGCCCACAACCCATGGAACGCCCGGAGGGCCGGGGCACTCGGAGGAGGGCCTTCCCGATCGTCCAGGGCCTGAAGAGACCCGGCTGGAACCGCTCTGGAGCCGGGGAAAGCCGGGGAGGACCCGAGGCGGAGCGACCACCCCTGAGGAGAGCCGGAAGGGGAACACGGACACAGCAGGACCCAGGACCGGAACACTTCCCAACGCTGCGGCCAGTAACAGAGCAAAACCCCTGGCGTCGACCGGAGACGGAGAGATGTCACCTACGGGGACCAGGAGCGGTGTACATTCCAGCACCGCGGCCCGAAGCGTAGCGAAACCCCCGGCGTCGACTGAAGACGGAGAGACGTCTCCTACGGGGGCCAGGAGCTGCATGAGGCACTCAGGGGAGGCTGGAGGCAGAGCAACGCCCTCAGTGGAAGCCGGAGGCGGAGGAATGCCTTTGGCAGAGACCGGATGGAGGAGGACATCCACCACGGAGACCTGGGGCTGACCGACGACATCCAGGAGGGCCGGGAACGGAGCCCTGTCCACCATGGAGACCTGGACGCCAACTTCGGCGAGGACCGGAGGCTGAGCGACGACCACCCTGATGTCCTGGAACGGGACGACGTTGCTCCGGATGGTCTGGTTAGGCGCTCTCTCTCCCACGGAGACCTGTAAGGGAGAGACAACCCTGGTGACTGCCGGAAGCGGGGTAGAGCAGTTTGAGGTGAGTGCTCTGAGGTTTCTTTAGGCGAAGAGGAGATCTGTGTCGTAGCTTCGCCTTCAGAGTGCTCGTAGGGCGAGTCGTCACCTTCTGGGAGACTGTGGGGCGAGCCGTCGCCTCCGGAGGAAGCCAGGGGCAGTGGTTCGACATCCCTTTCGCAGTCTCGGAGCTGAGTTGAGAGCTCTGGGGATCCTTTGAGTGAAGCGGGGCTCTGAGAGGTAGCATCGCCTTTGGGGAGACCGTGGGATGAGCCGTCGCCTTCGGTGGAGCCCAGAGGCATCGGGACGACTCCCCCGTTGCAGTCTCGGAGGCGAGCTGTGTACTCCGGGATCCCATTGGACGAAGAGGTGTTCTTCTTGGGATACTGGCACGGAACCGAACGCTTCGGGAGATTCTGGAATGGAGCTTGACTTTCTCGGGGACGAAACCGAGCTCTCGGGGACTCTCTGGAGCGGAACTGGGCTCTCGGGGACTCTCTGGGACAGAGAGGAGCACACTGGGTCGCTCAGGGACAGAGAGGAGCACACTGGGTCGCTCAGGGACAGAGAGGAGCACACTGGGTCGCGCAGGGACAGAGAGGAGCACACTGGGTCGCGCAGGGACAGAGAAGAGCACACTGGCGGAGCCTGGAACTGGGCGTGGCTCCCTGGCGGTGCCTGGAACTGGGCGTGGCTCTCTGGCGGTGCCTGGAACAGGGCGTGGCTCTCTGGCGGTGCCTGGAACAGGGCGTGGCTCTCTGGCGGTGCCTGGAACAGGGCGTGGCTCTCGTCAGGGACCGGGAGCGAAGAGGAGCTTGAGGGGTCGTTCGGAGGCGGAGAGGAGCTCGGCGGGAGGTCCTGGGACGGAACCGAGCTCGCGGGGTCGCTCAGGGACGGAGAGGAGCTCGCGGGGTCGCTCGGAGGCGGAGCGGAGCTCGCGGGGTCGTTTGGAGGCGGAGCGGAGCTCTCGGGAGAAGCCTGGAGCGGAGAGGAGCTCTCGGGAGGAGCCTGGAGCGGAGAGGAGCTCTCGGGAGGAGCCTGGAGCGGAGAGGAGCTCTCGGGAGGAGCCTGGAGCTGGGCCGAGCGCTCTTGAGGGACCTGGAGCTGGGCCGAGCGTTCTTGAGGGACCTGGAGCTGGGCCGAGCTATTCGGCGGGACCTGGAGCTTGGCAGAGCTATCCGGCGGGACCTGGAGCTTGGCAGAGCTTTCCGGCGGGACCTGGGGCGGAGCCGAGCTTCCCGGAGGGACCTGGGGTGGAGCCGAGCTTTCCGGAAGGTCCTGGGGCGGAGCCGAGCTTTCCGGTAGGTCCTGGGGCGGAGCCGAGCTCCCGGGACGGGCCTGGAGCGGAGCCGAGCTCCCGGGACGGGCCTGGAGCGGAGCCGAGCTCTCTGGACGGGCCTGGGGCGGAGCCGAGCTCTCTGGAAGGGCCTGGGGCGGAGCCGAGCTCTCCTCTGGAATCTGGAGCGGAACTGGGCCTTCCCGGAGATTCTGGAGCAGGACGGAGAGCTCCTGGAGGTCCTGAAGCGGAACAGAGCCGTTTTGGATGGCCTGGAGCACGGCGGAGATCCCCCTGGAGAACCTGAGGCGGAGCGGAGCTTTCCTGGAGGTCTCGAAGCAGGGCGGAGATCTCTATGAGACTCAGGTGCGGAACCGTGCTCTTGGAGGTGGAGGCGAGGAGATGGAGATCAGCCGTGACCATCCCGAGTTCCCTGGTGAGAAGCTGGAGGAACCGGGTGCACGAGCCGAACTCACCACCATTAGCATCCCACAGCTCTACAGCGATTGAGAGCGATTTCCCCGTTAGAAGAGACGTGACCCACGCGACCCTGGCTCTCTCCGTCGGGAAACGGGACGGATTCGTCTCCATATACTTTCTCACGGTCCGTACAAATTCGCCCCATTCATGTCTGTTGCCCGAGAAGCGGTTTGGGAGATCCGTGACGTCATCGGAGAGGTGTGGCGCCGCCGAACATGACCGCGAGCCGGCCGCGAGCTTCCGGGTTTTCCTGGAGGCGGGGCTTGGCTGCTTCGGCATCGCGGCCGAGCGAACCCGCCCACCGAGGTGCGATTCGCGCCGGGAACACGCCGTTAGTCCGATCATGTCCCCTCCTCCTTCTTTGTTTCTCTGTTTTAGTCCTTTTCGTTAGGTCGGTTATTCTGTCACGCGGCGAACACGGAGGGTATTCCTTGGGTAATATCCGCGGTGAGGCGTGGAGGAAGCGCAACGCGGAGGCAGCAACGGAGAGGCGTCGGAAATCCGAGGTGCGCTGGGGAAGAAAGCCGTCACCGTGGGGAAAGCGGGGAATCCGGGAACAGAAGGTGCGTAGCTGGAAAGGCTGACGCGGGGAAACACCACCGGGAACCTGCACAGACACACACACGAGTGTGTGTGTGTGAGGGAGTTTTATAGGTGGCCTGGGATTGATCCCAGGTGTTCGGGATGAGCCCGATTGCACTGAGCCTCGTGCGGGCGGGGCATGCACGAGAACCGGAGCGAGGTGCGGCCGGGAATCCCGGGTTATGACAGCCTCCGCAGGGGGCGTGGCAGGGGGATTCCTGACAGTACTTGATGATAACCAATTAATCAACAATATTTTTGTAGTTAACAATTGAATAGTTTTTCAAATGGACATGTTGAGAAGTTTAGCTGGTTTATAATATTATGATATTATTATTAATAATAATTATAATATTAAAAAAGGAGTTCAGGTATGATCATCTCGAAGAAGGATGACTCGTAGTTAAGATCAGTATTAGACTCGTAGTTAAGATCAGTATTAGTGAGAAGTGCACTGTGTGCAAAAAAACAGCGAGAAACGTGCAAATGCATTGTGCACAAATGAGTCAGAGGACAGTTCTAGAAAGGTCAGAAAATGTCAGACAACGGAAAGCAGGATGAGTGGAACTCATTAGAAAATGTCAGAAAATGTCAGACAAGATATTGATACGCATTTGCCGCCTACGAATTTTTACATTCATATTATAATTCAGTTTAAGTATATGTATTTTGTTATAATCAGTGCATGTATGAAGTTCTTTCAAAGCTGAAACTGCAGTAATCCATAAAGCTTGCAATGTAGAGCGTGATCAAGGCAGCATGTCTGAACACAATGCTCTCGACCGGGCACTGTGCTCTCAGCTAAGCAAAACAGAGAAAGATAAAAGATTATCTTTGTACAGAATGGGAAAACATTTGTGTGCAAAGTGCGTCACTAGGGCGAAGTGAACTAAAACAGCGCGAGAAAACAATTGATTATAAGTATGCAATGTCGTAATAAGAGAATTAATAATATTGTCTTGAAGGTCGAGGGAAAGTTTAAAAGCATGGTGAGAAGCGTTTATCGGAGCGCTTCTCGGTGCAGCATTGTCTGACTGATGAACGCCTATTTGCTAAAATGGATTTGCGTTAACGAGTAATTAACATTTTGGCAGCCCTAATAAATATATTAATACAAAAACGAATTTCAGGTGCTGTTCTGGATACAATGAATGTATCCAGGCTGAAGATCCACCATGTAGAACACAAGCAGAGTAAAGATGATGATGATGATGATGATCAGGAATGTCTCTGTTCTCAGTCATGTTTACATCACTGACTCCCTCTGTCTCATCCACGTTAACCCCAAGACTTCTTACTGCCTCCTGCCTGCTCACTGTAAGCTTCAGAAACTAGTCCACGTGGTGTGAGAGAGACAGGAAATGTTACAGCAGTGGATTGAAAAAGCTGCACAATGATAAGAAACAGATTGATGGACTTAAAACGGCGCAATGAAAAGAAAAATATGGATCATTTTACCAAATAGATTCAAACTAAAGTAATGCGTCTGAAAAATAAATAGTGAAGTAAAATACTGATACCATAGAAATCTACTTTGAAGTATTTTATACTTCTTTATTTTCCTCCTCTGCATAACAGAGTGCATTAAAGTTCACCCATAAAAGTTCAGTTTAGTTCAGCTTCAGCTATCAATAATAATATCAGGTCACATATAATATTATTTAGCATAAGCATTATGCTTCAGTTAACATATAACATTACTTATATTATTATATTACTTACATTACTTATATTATAGTCCAAGTTCAAGCTGAATCCATGTAACTATTATTTAGCACCAGTACAATGTCGAACTCAGAGAACTTCTTAGAGAACTCGGTGTATAAAAAAGAGTTGTGCTGCTCGTAATCTGATTCCTTTTCTCTAAGAAATCTAGGGCAACAAAAATTTTGCTAGGAAAAAAGAAGAGCTAGGGTTAAAAAAAAAAGGTAGATCTAGGGTAAAAAAAAAAAAGAAGAGCTATGGTAAAAAAAAAAAGGAAGAGCTAGGGTTGAAAAAAAAAAAAGGTAGAGCTAGGGTAAAAAAAAAAGAACTAGGGTAAACAAAAAGAAGCCCCCCCCCCCCACACACACACACACACTCACACAAATAAATGAATAAATAAATAAATAAATAAATAAATAAATAAATAAATAAATAAATAATGGAGAGATGGGGGGACAAAATAGTGACACGACAGCAAAAAAGAGCAAAAAGACAACAATAGACCTGTGGCACAACAAAAAACCACAGGGGTAAAACAGGACCAGGATCAGCTCTGGTCTGTAGAAGGTGTGTGGAAGGAAGTTAGGGTGAGACATGAAAGCAAGTATGTGCAGGGAAACTCCATGAATTAATCATACTCCCACATTCATCACATCTGTGTGTGTGTGTGTGTGTGTGTGTGTGTGTGTGTGTGTGTGTGTGTGTGTGTGTGTGTGTGTGTGTGTGTGTGTGTGTGTATCTGTGACATCACATCTCTGGATTCTATTGTTAGTGTGTTGTTTCTGGTTGGAGTCTTTGTTCTGTTACTGAATTAGTTTGTTCTCAGGCTGTTGGTTCCCAATAAACTTTTGTGTTTTGGCACCTTTTGAAAGCCAACATTAAGAGAGAACTTTATCGATGTAACGTTATCATGGGAAAACATACGGCGGTTGGGAAAAGTGTGGAAACTCCTACACTTTGGTTTTTGAGAGACACATTCATGTTCCTTTTGTTTCTATGCAACAAACTCAGTAATGTAACAGATTGAAGATTCCCTTTGACCAAACAAATCTATAAATGTTCAGATGTTCCACTTTATTTTCAGTGGAAAATCCTCCTTTAGCAGGAACAGTTACACACTCAGCATCCTGACACTTTATTTCTCCAAACGTTCAGATGGAAATATTTTGCTGTGTCTCTTGTAAAACTTCTACACTAGATGGAGATTCTTCATCTCAGAGCAGTTTAGTAGGATTGAGGTGCGGTGACTGGGCAAGTGGTTCCATGATAGATATCACTCCAGACGTCTGTCTGCTTTCTAAATTACACTCATAGAACTCAGACGTGCGCTTCGGCTCATCGTCTTGTTGTACAGTAAAGTTGCTTCCAATGAGCCGCAGTCCAGACGGAACTGTATGGTGATGAAGTGTGGACTGGAGACATGTTGGTTCAGGATTCCTTTCACTGTTTTTCACTATTTCACTCTGTGTGCCACAGCGGCATCTAGTGAAAGATAAAAGGAAAATGTTACATGACTTTTCTTCAAGTATGAAATACTCTACATGGTCAGAAATATTCGGAGCCAAAAAGTTGCCACGACCAGTGTTGGGCAGTAACTAATACTGTAACGTGTTACTTTTATAAATAAAGTAACTCCGTTACCGTATGGTGCGTTACCCGTTACTTTTTTAAATGAATTAATTTCGGCTGAAGTGTAGACTACAGTCTAACCTGCTTACAGCAGCGTCGCATTGTAGGATTGGTGGATGAACCACTGTAAACAGGAAGAATACACATTGTAGGACTGGTGGATGAACCACTGTAAACAGGAAGAATACACACTGTAGGATTGGTGGATGAACCACTGTAAACAGGAAGAATACACACTGTAGGATTGGTGGATGAGCCACTGTAAACAGGAAGAATACACATTGTAGGATTGGTGGATGAACCACTGTAAACAGGAAGAATACACATTGTAGGATTGGTGGATGAACCACTGTAAACAGGAAGAATACACATTGTAGGATTGGTGGATGAACCACTGTAAACAGGAAGAATACACACTGTAGGATTGGTGGATGAACCACTGTAAACAGGAAGAATACACATTGTAGGATTGGTGGATGAACCACTGTAAACAGGAAGAATACACATTGTAGGATTGGTGGATGAACCACTGTTACGTCCCAGTAGATGTCCGTTTGTGTGGGGTTTTTTTTTCCTCTCGCTCTATTGGTTCTCCTTCCTGTCATTCTCTTAAGGTTCCTCCCTGTGTGGACTGCTATTGGCTGGGGAAGTAATCATTGTTTGTCACGTGACTGCTCTTGTGGCCAATCCGGTTTGCTGCTGGGGGTTTAAAAAGAGGACTGCAGGAATGTTAGAATAGAATAGAAGAATAGAATAGCCTTTATTTGTCACATATACATTACAGCACAGTGAAATTTTGTTCTTCGCATATCCCAGTTTTGCTTAGAAACTAGGTTCAGAGCGCAGGGTCGGCCATGATACGGCGCCCCTGGAGCACAGAGGGTTAAGGGCCTTGCTCAAGGGCCCAAGAGTGGCAGCTTGGCGATACCGGGGCTTGAACCCCCGACCTTCCGATCAGTAATCCAGTGCCTTAACCACTGGAGCTACCACTCCCCATGTGGCTCCAGTGGGAATGTTGGGAATGTTGGGAATGTTCAGGAGAGCACCTTTTGATTTGCACCTTGTTGAAGCGTACTGTTGTTATCTTGCCTGTTTCATAAGTACTTATATTCTGATAACAACCTTTGCATTTTCCCAGGAGTGTTGGGGCAGGTAGTATGTCACGTGACTTACATCTTGCAACACGTAGACGATGTTATGTATAGAGACACTAGCTAGGAGTGTGCGCTGCTTATGTATTTTTGGGTAGTTTAGCGTAGGTAAGCTAGGGCGTGTAGAGGCGCCGGAAACTTGCTTTGTTTAGAGTTAGGTTAGTGGTTTATACTGAGTCAGTTGGGTTTGTTTTATTGTGTTCTTTTCTTTAGCGCCACTCCCCGCCCCCCTCTTCTGTGGGATTATTTATGTTTTTGTTATTGATTATTTATGTTAATATTGTATATAGTTTGTCACTTCCTTCCCCATGGTTGAATAAACCTTTTGTATTATATTTGGCTTGCGTGTCCTTTTCCCCTGCCTATCCACAGAATGACCGCAGTATGAAAGTTACAGCTTCAAACCCTAGACTAACAACAAGAAGTCGTAACAACCACTGTAAACACGAAGAAGACACATTGTAGGATTGGTGGATGAACCACTGTAAACACGAAGAAGAAAAACACGAACTGTGGGCGTGTCTCTGTTTATTCAGGTCTGTGTGGTAGTAATGGCGAGTCGAGGCGAGAGCAAGACGAGTTTCTCAAAGTGGAAATATTCTCATTATTTCACTTTAGTTGAGCATAAAGACAAAAACTTTTTAGTCAAATGTAAGCTGAGTCTTTCTGGTTCGAAGCTCGTATCTACTGCGATAAACAGCAACTCCAATCTGTCGAAGCTTCTCCAGGCCTCCATGCCTGAGGAGCTAGAAGCTAGAAGCTAACCCGGTGTTCTACATTGTTGATAGTTTTCATACTTCAGCTGTGAAAGGAACATGTTTAAGAGCTCAACACAACAGCAGAAGCCACTTTAGTTTTTGATTGTGAATATATTATTCAGCTTGTTTTGTTATTTATTTCAGAAATCCTTGTGATATACAGTGGAACCCGGTTATGTCGATGTCCTAGGGGGTCGCCAAAAAGCATCGAGGTAACCGATGATCGAGATAAACGAAAATCAAAATGGCGGCAGTATATTAACGTGCTTGAAATTTCTTCATGTACATGATGTGCGTTAATAAATGAGAATGTGCATGCACGTGTTTTTGGAGGGTTTTTTACACAACAGCGTTACCGCGATTTGTTTGATGAAGTCATGCTATAAAAATACATACAGTACATGTTTATCTGTCAGAAATCCACCTGCCACGCCCCCTTCAGCCCCCTTCAGCGTGTCAGGTGTTTTCTCGGCCGCTTTCTCTGAAGCTCCCGGCTTCAATCGCGCACATATGGTGCTCGTTTATCATCATCACCAGCTCCTATTTAAACTTCCACACTCTCACTGTCCGTTATTGTTGGTATATGTTGGTTCACGGCGGTCGTTGTTATCGCTTATGCGTATCCCGGTACGTGCCTTCCCACCGGCACTCTCTCACCGGCTGCTCTTTTCTTCCCAAAGCGCATCGCGGATTCCCCTCCGATCCTGCCGGTGTTCATTTTATGATTTTGCTCATCCTACGTTCCGCTTCTACCCAGCGCGGCTTTCGCCTCCCGTTAATCGCACAACATTTAACAACAAAAGGCATATGTGCACTAACTAACAGCAGAGATTCACCAGTATACAATACACACACCTGTAGCATCTGTAAGGTTTGATTTTTCCGCCACTTACGCGAGTTCTTCTGCGGCTGCACCGAGATAACTGACGTTAAATGGCAAATTTTTCCCCCCTTGTGCTCGAGATGTCAGGGTCCGGCGACATAAAAAAGTCAACATAACCGATAAAAAAATGCTTATACAAAGCGAGAATTTGGCGGTTCCACTTCAAAAACGTCGACTTAATAGGGTTGTCGAGTTAACCGAGGTCGAGATAACCGGGTTTCACTGTATTCAGTTTGTGCTGCTCTGACTTCAAAACAATAGTGTTTAAAAATGACTGTGTTTAAGTCAGTTTTGTGTTTGTATAAACCATAACGCATAAAAGGGCATTAATGGGAACAGTAAAGTAACTAAAAAGTTACTTTTAACAGTAACGCATTACTTTTTGGTGTAAATAATCAACAAAGTAATTGTTACTTTTTGAATGAAGTAACGAGTAACTGTTTGTAGTAACAAGCACAACACTGGCCATGACAATATCTCAAAAATAACCCTTCTCAAAAAAAGACTAAGAAGCATGGATGAGAAAAAGCGAAGTAGAGTTTTATTGCAGTAAAACCGCAATCGACCCGAGAACAGACTCACGACATGATCTGAAAATCATCAGTGGCAAAATCTTCTTCATTTATACACAGTGAACATCCCTCGGTTACCAGTAAATTTGGAAACTGGCCAAATTTTGGCTCCCCACAATGATCTCAGAAATATCCTCCTTAAAGATGCCATTTAGGGGTTTGTTCACTGATTCTGATTCCCATTAATTTCAGCCAATTTAGGGTTGGACTAAAAAACCATTTCATTCTTCCCACTTCCTTGCCATGCTTATTCTTACTTTCGACCATCAGATGCTCACACACCCACACACACACAAATCCCTTTCTGACCATGTGTAAGTATCCTGTTTTTGATACTTTTTATAAAGGTCTTATCAGATATTATTTTTGTTTTTATTGATTTAGTGATCACATTATTCTCCTTATACAGCGTCACCTGGCAAAGACTCCATGATCTCACTTCAGAGACGGTATCACCAGTTTCTGCTCACACATGTGGCTGCTGTATTTACACTGTTTCTTGACACTCTGCCGTCTTCTACACCTGAACCTTGAACCTTGAGCTTTACTCAATGTACACACATGACTGTGTGGCCACATCCAACTCCACCACCATCATCAAGTTTGCTGACGACACTGTTGTGGTGGGTCTGATCTCCAACAACGACGAGACGGCCTACCTACAGGAGGTTAAAAACCTGGAGAGATGGTGCCAGGAGAACAACCTTCTCCTAAACGTCAGCAAGACTAAGGAGTTGATCGTGGACTTCAGCACAAAGCGGGAGCGGGCATACCAACCTATAAACATCAGCGGGACCCCAGTGGAGAGAGTGGACAGTTTCCGGTACCTTGGTGTTAACATCACACAGGATCTGTCTTGGTCCTGTCACACCAACACCCTGGTGAAGAAGGCTCGGCAGCGTCTGTACCATCTGAGACGCTTAAGGGACTTAAAACTACCCTCTCAGGTGCTTAAGACCTTCTACACTTGCACCATTGAGAGCGTCCTGACGGGCAGCATCACTTTCTGGTTCGGGAACAGCACCATGCAGGACAGACGAGCCTTCCAGAGGGTGGTGCGTTCAGCTGAACGTACCATCCACACTGAGCTCCCTAACCTGCAGGACATCTATAGCACGCGGTGCAGGACCAGAGCCAGGAAGATTATGAAGGACCTCAGCCATCCCAACAATGGACTCTCTTCTCTGTTGCGTTCAGGAAAACGCTTCCGCTCCCTGAAAGCGAACACAGAGAGAATAAGGAGGAGCTTCTTCCCACAGGCCATCCGGTGTTTAAACCAGGAAACACCCAGGATCTAGAACTGGCCCACTCTCTCCACCATCATCATCACACTTCTCTGTACATATATTCACCTTCGCACCACGTCACTTTAAACATATCTCACCGTTCGCACCACGACACTTTAAACTCTGGACTTGCACAGCACAGTGCGCTTTTTATTTTATTCATACCACATGGACCATATTGCACCATAATGCACATGGACACTTTACGGACCTTTACACCACACCATACCGCACACGGACACTTTATGGACAACCCACCACAAATTGCCTATTGTTTACATACTGTTTACATTTTTATTTTGTTTACATTTTTCACTACACATTGTTTACTGTTTATATGTATATTTGCTCATACATTATCCTTTTATATATCCTTTTATATATCTATATATCTATATATCTTTATACCTTATATTCTTTTACTTTATTTTATTTATTAATTTTATTTTATTTTATTTTAATAGTTTTTCTTATACCTTATAGTTATTTATCTGCCTCCTTTTCTTTCCCCCATCCTATTCCCTCATGCCGGACCATCGTACAAAACATTTCACTACATGTCGTACCCTGTATGTATGTGTATGTGATGAATAAAATTTGATTTGATTTCATTTGAACCTAACTCAAGAATATGGCCAACATACAGGCAGGTTCACGTCCCTCAAGCTTTTACCCAAACGGATCTTTTCCCTGATACCAACTCATTCCCAGATATTGATAATGACAGTATTGTATCATGTTCTAGTGTCAGTGTTGATTCGTGTGTTAGTGTAGATGGTCAAGATTCCAGACCCACGTCACCTGTATGTGAGGATCCTCCTGCTCAGGCCAGTGAAGACTCAGCTAGGAATTTGTTTGAGTTGTCTGATGTTTTTACTTCTGCATGTTCCCTCAAGTAATGACTCTCTTCTTACGGGCCACAAGCCCCATGAAGATCTGCTTTTAATGGGTTGGAAGATGTGAAACACCTTATCACAAATCTCCACAAAAATCTAGTGGAACATCTTTCCAGAAGAGAGGAGCAGAAACACACTAATCTTGTGTTCAGGTATCCACACACACTTGAGAGTAAAGGAATCTATCACTGGACCACTGCCTGTGTTTACACACTGACTTACTGGCATGTTTCAACACAGTAGGAGGAAACCGGAGAACCCGCTGGAAACTCACGTGTAGTGTGTCGCGGAAATGGTGTGAGAAATTCCAGACGGTCCATAACATGAGCTCAGGAGGAACAAACATCTAGAATAATACAACTTCCCCTTATACTGAATTATTCATTTAATCCATTTTACACATCGTCTGTAAACAAAGCGTCTCGGTCCTGTAACACAACATGACACGCTGTCACGTTATCACCCATGTAAAACCTGATCAGACCAGTGGTGGACCAAGTACACAAACCATGTAGTTAAAGTAGAGATACACGAGGTACAGTAAACGTGTCCCTTTAAAAATTCACGTGAGTAAAAGTACAAAAGTTTTTACCTTCAAATGTACTTAAATATCCAAAGTAGTGATTTATTATAACTATAATTTTCATATGATCATTTTTATAAGAAGATTCTTCACTTAATCACCTCAGTTTATGTGTAAAGACTCGAATGTGACTCTCAGCACACTGATCTATTAATAGATTAATATTAATGACTCAAACACTGATTGATTTCTATTACAATCATCATGAACACAAAACCTTCTACTTAATAAAACGTGTAAATGAGGTCACGTGTGTTGTGTCGAGTTCGAGTCTGGAGTTTCTTCATCATTTATTCCTCTCTAAATGTTCTGCTTGATGTTGAACTGATGCTGAACTGTATGTTGGTGATCAGTAGATGCACCAAGCGCCGATCAGAACACGTGTAAAACAGAGCGTGCGCTTGATCCTGATTGGTGACTCGCTGCGTGTTTCACCAGTTACGTTTTTATCCTCATTAATAAAAAGGAACGACTGATTTCACTAAATGTAGTCGAGTAAAAAGTCAAATATTTGACTTGGAATGAAATGAAGTTAAAGTAAAAGTCTCCCTGAATGGAAACCCTTATAGATACTCTAAAAAAAAAACCTACTTTTACGAATTGCATTTACTTCCTTGTTGTCCACCACTGGATCAGACTCGTGATTAGACCATAAAACGGGTGTGATGCCAATAAACAAATCATCATTTCCATCAAAATTCCAGCAATACCAAACATTCCCTGCTTATAACCAACCCACAGCTGATTACTTCACAAAAGATCAGGACAGCCCTCTTCAGTCGAGGCTAATCACACTCAAAATATCAACGCTAGCAAAGAGGATCAAATCCTGAGGAACCAAAAAGAGATCAAGTCCCTCAAAATGCAGGTTTGTGGTGCTAAAAGAAGACTTTATTTAACAGGAACAAAGCGAAGTCTTTTATATTCTTTCTGATTCCTGGAAACTACACTAATTCCTCCTTTTTGTCCGTTGCAGCCTATTTTCTAATTCACCACCATTATGACTCGATCGTTTGGTGTTTGACCTCCCTGAATAAAACAATAAAAAACAGTAGACTCGGGGGAATTAACCAAGGGAGCTTCAACTCAATAATACTCAAAAATAGCGTGAGGGCAAAATAACAGTGGAGCTGAAGCAAGAAAAGAGTTCACGCAAAGCCGAAAGTAATACGAAACAAGTAAAGAGCACATTATTTTTTGCTTTTCCAAATATTACATGTCTGAATTTTCAGTGCTCGCAGTCAAAAATAAACGTGGTGGAGAAAAATTGTGTTGTATTGTGTTTGAGTTGTATCTCGGACATTTTACTCGACTCACACTACGTGTTTTGACAAGTAAGAAAACTTGTACTTGAGTAGGATTTTTCAGTTTTCTTTACTGGCATTGACCAATCAGAATCCAGCTCGGTGGTGCTGGGATTTGAACTTGTGAGCTTTCACATGTCTTAACCACTGAGCTTTTTTTTTTTGTTTCATCGCTTCCTCTTTAGAATGTAAAAAAACAGAAATGGAAAATAAACAAACGTTTAGTTTTATTTGAGTTTGACTTT
>NC_139580.1:2921914-3011914 GCF_946808225.1 Silurus aristotelis
CACACACACACACACACACACACACACACACACACACACACACACACACACACACACACACTCTCTCTCTCTGTACCAGAACTTTACTGTACACACGAACAGCTGGATGGTGTTTCACATCCCCTGTGTGACGATTAACCGAAAATATATCGCGATTTTTTTTTCTCGGTCGATCACAAAACTCCTCACTGTATTTTACTAACTATCCCTTTATAAACTTTTCTTGTGTTCTTCTAATTAAGTAATCATATATATACTATATTCCCAGAAGTTTGTGGACACCTGGTCATAGGTTTGGTGTGTGATTTTTGAGCATTTAGTCCTAATTATGTCTTATAGTTCCCTCCACTCTTCTGGGAAGATGTTCCACTAGATTTTGGAGTGTGTTTATGGATATTTGTGTTTTATCAGCCACAAGGGGTGTTATGAAGGCAGGTACTGATGTAGGTGAGGAGACCTGGGGTGCAGTCAGCGTTCACATTTATCCCAAAGGTGTTCAGTAGGGATGAGATCAGAGCTCTTATAGCAGGAGAGCTTCCTCTCCAAAGCATTTAAACCAGATCTTCAAGGAGCTCACTTTGTGCACAGGAGCATTTGGAACAGGTTTTGGGTTTCCAAGATCAAGTGAACACAAAATATATATTATAGCGCCATCTAAAGACGTCCTGTACAATTGTGTGGCTCCAGTTTTGTGTTAACAGTCTGGCGAAGTGTGCGTGCGTGTGTGTGTGTGTGTGTGTGTGTGTGTGTGTGTGTGTGTGTGTGTGTACACTGAAAACATCCCTATCAACCAGCTGTTACTGTAAACCCCACATCGTGTTACACTGCTCACGTTACTATAAACAGCTGCACTACTCTCCTCGCTTCTCTTTCCTATTCACCAACACACTTCTTCTTCTTTGTTATCGCTTCTGCTCTGCTGGAGTAGTGATTATGTTCTAATCAGAGCACTTTCTTCAGCTGATCTGTGAAAATGGGTTTGTGGATAAGAGCTTGTTCTGTGCCCACACGTCCCGCGTGCTGTTTACATTAGATTAGATTACTGTGGAAAAAACCCTCAGGCTTTACCTGCTTTACTGCTGGTCTTATAATAATAACAGTAATTTATTCTACTGTATCAAAACTACAAAACTACTGTATCAAAACTACTGTATTAAAAACTACAAAACTACTGTGTCAAAACATCAAAACTACTGTATCAAAACTACTGTATAAAAACTACAAAACTACTGTATCAAAAATTCAAAACTACTGTATCAAAACTACTGTATAAAAACTACTGTTTTAAAACTACTGTATAAAAACTACTGTATCAAAACTTCAAAACTACTGTATAAAAACTACTGTATCAAAACTTCAAAACTACTGTATCAAAACTACTGTATAAAAACTACTGTATCAAAACTTCAAAACTACTGTATCAAAACTACTGTATAAAAACTACTGCATCAAAACTTCAAAACTACTGTATCAAAACTACTGTATAAAAACTACTGTATCAAAACTTCAAAACTACTGTATCAAAACTACTGTATCAAAACTTCAAAACTACTGTATAAAAACTACTGTATCAAAACTTCAAAACTACTGTATAAAAACTACTGTATCAAAACTTCAAAACTACTGTATCAAAACTACTGTATAAAAACTACTGTATCAAAACTTCAAAATTACTGTATAAAAACTACTGTATCAAAACTTCAAAACTACTGTATAAAAACTACTGTATCAAAACTTCAAAACTACTGTATAAAAACTACTGTAATGTCGAAGAAAAATATTATAAAAGAAATTGTGGTTTTCTGCAGCTGCAGAAGACATGAAGGAGTATTTTGGCTCAGAGTCAGGCGAGGGCATAGGATCAAGGTAACCGGGCAAAGCGACTGGAGAAGTAGGAGAATAATCAGTGGGAGACCAGCATGAGGGATAGGGAGAAAACTGTGGTATTGTTTCAGGAAAGCAGGTGCCATCGTCAAAGTCGTCATCATAAGTTTGGGTCTGTTGAAAACTTCAAAACTACTGTATAAAAACTACTGTATCAAAACTTCAAAACTACTGTATCAAAACTACTGTATAAAAACTACTGTATCAAAACTTCAAAATTACTGTATAAAAACTACTGTATCAAAACTTCAAAACTACTGTATAAAACTACTGTATCAAAACTTCAAAACTACTGTATAAAAACTACTGTATCAAAACTTCAAAATTACTGTATAAAAACTACTGTATCAAAACTTCAAAACTACTGTATAAAAACTACTGTATCAAAACTTCAAAACTACTGTATAAAAACTACTGTATCAAAACTACTGTATCAAAACTTCAAAATTACTGTATAAAAACTACTGTATCAAAACTTCAAAACTACTGTATAAAAACTACTGTATTAAAACTTCAAAACTACTGTATAAAAACTACTGTATCAAAACTACTGTATCAAAACTTCAAAACTACTGTATCAAAACTACTGTATAAAAACTACTGCATCAAAACTTCAAAACTACTGTATCAAAACTACTGTATCAAAACTACTGTATCAAAACTACTGTATCAAAACTTCAAAACTACTGTATAAAAACTACTGTATCAAAACTTCAAAACTACTGTATCAAAACTACTGTATAAAAACTACTGTATCAAAACTTCAAAATTACTGTATCAAAACTACTGTATAAAAACTACTGCATCAAAACTTCAAAACTACTGTATCAAAACTACTGTATAAAAACTACTGTATCAAAACTTCAAAACTACTGTATAAAAACTACTGTATCAAAACTACTGTATAAAAACTACTGTATCAAAACTTCAAAATTACTGTATAAAAACTACTGTATCAAAACTTCAAAACTACTGTATAAAAACTACTGTATCAAAACTTCAAAACTACTGTATCAAAACTACTGTATAAAAACTACTGTATCAAAACTTCAAAATTACTGTATAAAAACTACTGTATCAAAACTTCAAAACTACTGTATAAAACTACTGTATCAAAACTTCAAAACTACTGTATAAAAACTACTGTATCAAAACTTCAAAATTACTGTATAAAAACTACTGTATCAAAACTTCAAAACTACTGTATAAAAACTACTGTATCAAAACTTCAAAACTACTGTATAAAAACTACTGTATCAAAACTTCAAAATTACTGTATAAAAACTACTGTATCAAAACTTCAAAACTACTGTATAAAAACTACTGTATCAAAACTTCAAAACTACTGTATAAAAACTACTGTATCAAAACTACTGTATCAAAACTTCAAAATTACTGTATAAAAACTACTGTATCAAAACTTCAAAACTACTGTATAAAAACTACTGTATCAAAACTTCAAAACTACTGTATAAAAACTACTGTATCAAAACTACTGTATCAAAACTTCAAAACTACTGTATCAAAACTACTGTATAAAAACTACTGCATCAAAACTTCAAAACTACTGTATCAAAACTACTGTATCAAAACTACTGTATCAAAACTACTGTATCAAAACTTCAAAACTACTGTATAAAAACTACTGTATCAAAACTTCAAAACTACTGTATCAAAACTACTGTATAAAAACTACTGTATCAAAACTTCAAAATTACTGTATCAAAACTACTGTATAAAAACTACTGCATCAAAACTTCAAAACTACTGTATCAAAACTACTGTATAAAAACTACTGTATCAAAACTTCAAAACTACTGTATAAAAACTACTGTATCAAAACTACTGTATAAAAACTACTGTATCAAAACTTCAAAATTACTGTATAAAAACTACTGTATCAAAACTTCAAAACTACTGTATAAAAACTACTGTATCAAAACTTCAAAACTACTGTATAAAAACTACTGTAATGTCGAAGAAAAATATTATAAAAGAAATTGTGGTTTTCTGCAGCTGCAGAAGACATGAAGGAGTATTTTGGCTCAGAGTCAGGCGAGGGCATAGGATCAAGGTAACCGGGCAAAGCGACTGGAGAAGTAGGAGAATAATCAGTGGGAGACCAGCATGAGGGATAGGGAGAAAACTGTGGTATTGTTTCAGGAAAGCAGGTGCCATCGTCAAAGTCGTCATCATAAGTTTGGGTCTGTTGAAAACTTCAAAACTACTGTATAAAAACTACTGTATCAAAACTTCAAAACTACTGTATCAAAACTACTGTATAAAAACTACTGTATCAAAACTACTGTATAAAAACTACTGTATCAAAACTTCAAAACTACTGTATAAAAACTACTGTATCAAAACTTCAAAATTACTGTATAAAAACTACTGTATCAAAACTTCAAAACTACTGTATAAAAACTACTGTATTAAAACTTCAAAACTACTGTATAAAAACTACTGTATCAAAACTACTGTATCAAAACTTCAAAACTACTGTATCAAAACTACTGTATAAAAACTACTGCATCAAAACTTCAAAACTACTGTATCAAAACTACTGTATCAAAACTACTGTATCAAAACTACTGTATCAAAACTTCAAAACTACTGTATAAAAACTACTGTATCAAAACTTCAAAACTACTGTATCAAAACTACTGTATAAAAACTACTGTATCAAAACTTCAAAATTACTGTATCAAAACTACTGTATAAAAACTACTGCATCAAAACTTCAAAACTACTGTATCAAAACTACTGTATAAAAACTACTGTATCAAAACTTCAAAACTACTGTATAAAAACTACTGTATCAAAACTACTGTATAAAAACTACTGTATCAAAACTTCAAAATTACTGTATAAAAACTACTGTATCAAAACTTCAAAACTACTGTATAAAAACTACTGTATCAAAACTTCAAAACTACTGTATCAAAACTACTGTATAAAAACTACTGTATCAAAACTTCAAAATTACTGTATAAAAACTACTGTATCAAAACTTCAAAACTACTGTATAAAACTACTGTATCAAAACTTCAAAACTACTGTATAAAAACTACTGTATCAAAACTTCAAAATTACTGTATAAAAACTACTGTATCAAAACTTCAAAACTACTGTATAAAAACTACTGTATCAAAACTTCAAAACTACTGTATAAAAACTACTGTATCAAAACTACTGTATCAAAACTTCAAAATTACTGTATAAAAACTACTGTATCAAAACTTCAAAACTACTGTATAAAAACTACTGTATCAAAACTTCAAAACTACTGTATAAAAACTACTGTATCAAAACTACTGTATCAAAACTTCAAAACTACTGTATCAAAACTACTGTATAAAAACTACTGCATCAAAACTTCAAAACTACTGTATCAAAACTACTGTATCAAAACTACTGTATCAAAACTACTGTATCAAAACTTCAAAACTACTGTATAAAAACTACTGTATCAAAACTTCAAAACTACTGTATCAAAACTACTGTATAAAAACTACTGTATCAAAACTTCAAAATTACTGTATCAAAACTACTGTATAAAAACTACTGCATCAAAACTTCAAAACTACTGTATCAAAACTACTGTATAAAAACTACTGTATCAAAACTTCAAAACTACTGTATAAAAACTACTGTATCAAAACTACTGTATAAAAACTACTGTATCAAAACTTCAAAATTACTGTATAAAAACTACTGTATCAAAACTTCAAAACTACTGTATAAAAACTACTGTATCAAAACTTCAAAACTACTGTATAAAAACTACTGTAATGTCGAAGAAAAATATTATAAAAGAAATTGTGGTTTTCTGCAGCTGCAGAAGACATGAAGGAGTATTTTGGCTCAGAGTCAGGCGAGGGCATAGGATCAAGGTAACCGGGCAAAGCGACTGGAGAAGTAGGAGAATAATCAGTGGGAGACCAGCATGAGGGATAGGGAGAAAACTGTGGTATTGTTTCAGGAAAGCAGGTGCCATCGTCAAAGTCGTCATCATAAGTTTGGGTCTGTTGATTAAAGAAAGGTCAGGTGAGGTCTGTGTGCCCATGTCACGCGTAGAGGTGCTCTGCACGATGCGAGGAAGCAGACAGGGATTCTCTGGAACAGTTGGGCTAGAAAGATGTTCGATAAATCGAGCAATCTCAGAAGCAAGCAAGGAGAGCTGGAATTGGCGATATTGTTTGTGAAGACCACTCTTAGGAGATGTTCCAGAACGTCTGAGTGATGGAGCTGAGCAACAGAGACCAACAGAGATATAGATGTTAAACTACTGTATCAAAACTACTGTATCAAAACTACTGTATCAAAACTACTGTATCAAAACTACAAAACTACTGTTACAAAACTACTGTTACAAAACTACTGTATCAAAACTACAAAAGATCTCCTGCTATAACTCCATTATAGACACTTGGGATAAATGTGAACGATGCACCTTGTAGTGGAATAAATCTTCACAAAATCTAGTGGAACATCTAATGGTCAGGTGTCCACAAATATTTGGTCATGGAGTGCATCTTTCTCTCATAATATATGTGATGTGATTGGATCAGATGACTAATTAACCTGTTTAAGTGTGTGTGTGTGTGTGTGTGTGTGTGTGTGTGTGTGTGTGTGTGTGTGTGTGTGTGTGTGTTAAATTATTGATCTATGACTTAAGCGAGAACTCTGAGAGCAGATGATGGACATCTGATCCTCTTCTAATGCTAAAAAATTTTCCCCCACTGGTGTGTTCTTGTTCTCCTCTTTCAGCCTAATGTGGAGAAACCATGATCATTTAGATCCATCATACTGACTCTCTCGCTCTTCATCTTTCTCTCTCTCTCTCTCTTTCTCTCTCGCTCTCTCAGTCTCACCCTGGGACGAATGTGACGGTGATTGACCTGTTTGATCGTTCAGAGAGTCTGGAGCCACTGTGGAAGCAGGTGGAGGGGTTTAAGGAGGCCATTTACCCCATCATGCAGAACTCAGCAGACGGAGTTCACCTCCTCTGTTACTCACAAGGTGTGTGCGTGTGCGTGCGCGTGTGTGTGTCCCACAATTTCTCTCTTTTACAGTCTCACTGTTTATCTCTCTCTCTCTCTCCCTCTTCTTCTATCTCTCCCTCTATCCCACTGTTTGCCTCTCTCTCTCTCTCTCTCTCTCTCTCTCTCTCTCTCTCTCTCTCTCTCTCTCTCTCTCTGTCCACAGTCCCTCTATTTGCCCCTCCCTCTCTCTGTCTCTCCCTCTGTCTCACTATCTGCCCCTCCCTCTGTCTACAGTCTCTGTCTGTTTCTTTTATTTAAATTAATTGTATTATAGACTGAGATGTTCTGTGCTCATTATTTATTACAGGTTTATATTATAAAAAGTCAAGTGTATTTGCTCACAGAATGAGCAAAATGAATGGGAATGATAAGATAAATGAGAGTAACTGTATGGATATACTGTTTCTCTCTCTCTCTCTCTCTCTCTCTCTCTCTCTCTGCAGGAGGGTTGATATGTCGAGGAATCCTCTCCACACTGAAAGATCACAATGTTCATTCGTTTATCTCTCTCTCCTCCCCTCAGGCTGGACAGTACGGAGGTCAGTCTGTTCTCTCCATCATCACACTTAGATATAAAAATCTCCACCTGTTTTACAACACTGAACTGTGTGTGTGTGTGTGTGTGTGTGTGTGTGTGTGTGTGTGTGTGTGTGTGTGTGTGTGTGTGGTGTTCCCTGTAGACACAGACTATCTGAAGTACATCTTCCCAGAGTACGTCAGGTCTAAAGTCTATCTCCTGTGTTACAACACTGTGGGGCAGAAGATCTCCATCTGCAACTACTGGAACGGTGAGAGGAGGGAGGTGTAAAAGGAGGGAATGAGGAGATTGAGAGATTGAGAGGGGAAAGGCTGGAAAGATGGACACTAACAGAGGGAGGGAGGGAGGGAGGGAGGAAGGGAGGGATGCATTGGTCAAGAAAATGAGAGAGTCAAGGGAGAAAGAATGAGGGCGAGATTGAGAGAGGGGAAAAGAGGGAAGGGCAGGAAAGGACACTAACAGATGGAGAGAGGGAGGGAGAGAAAGAAAGTGAGAGTTAAGGGAGAAAGAATGAGGGAGAGGTTGTGAGAGATTGAGATTAAGGAGGGAGAAAGGAAAGAAGGAGAGATGACTACAAATTATTGGTATGGATGGATGGATGGATGGATGGATGGATGGATGGATGGATGGATAAAGCATTACTGGATAGGTGGATGATTGAGTGGATGGAAAAATTATTGGGTGGATGGATGGATGGGGGGATGAATAATTGGATGGATGGATGGATGGATGGATGGATGGGTGGATAGATGGGTGGATGTACAGATCAAGATTGACAAACAGATAAATAGATGGCATAACATTTCTCTCTTTCTCCTCTCAGACCCTCATCACAGAAACATGTACCTCAACACCAGCAATTATCTCGCGCTTCTCAACAATGAGAAACATCACCCTGACTCTACAGGTACGCACACACACACACACACACACACACACACACACACACACACACACACGGCACTCATACGGTGGTTTTGCTGTGCAGTGTGGAAGCAGAACTTCCTGCGTATTGGGAAGCTGGTGCTGATTGGTGGACCAGACGATGGCGTCATCATGCCCTGGCAGTCCAGGTGACTCCACCCCCTTTCCTCTTACACAGCAATTAATGTGAGTTGAACGTTGTTATGGTAACACAATGGTTTCTCTGCCTTTCAGTCAGTTCGGTTTCTATGACGATAACGAAACAGTGGTGGAGATAAAAGATCAGGAAGTAAGTGTGTTCTTGTGTGTTCTTACCCAGAATGCTGTAGTGTGTGTGTGTCTGTGTGTGTGTGTGTGTGTGTGTGTGTGTGTGTGCGTGTGCGTACCTGTAGAGTCAGGGTGATGTTTCTCATTGTTGAGAAGCGCGAGATAATTGCTGGTGTTAAGGTACATGTTTCTGTGATGAGGGTCTGAGAGGAGAAAGAGAGAAATGTTATGCCATCTATTTATCTGTTTGTCAATCTTGATCTGTACATCCATCCATCTATCCACCCATTTATCCACCCATCTATCCATCCATCCATCCATCCATCCATCCATCCATCCAATTATTCATCCCCCCATCCATTCATCCATCCACCCATCCATCCATCCCCCCCAATAATGTTACCATCCACTCAATCACTCCCTTTTTATTTAAATCTTATTTAATCTTTAATTCTACTTTAATTCTAACTACAGTATTTTAATTCCACTATAATTCTACTTTAATTCTAACTCTGGTACTCTAAATCTACACTAATCCTACTCTAATTCTAACTACAGTACTTTAATTCTACTATAGTTCTACTTTAATTCTAACTCTGGTACTCTAAATCTACACTAATCCTACTCTAATTCTAACTACAGTACTTTAATTCTACTATAGTTCTACTTTAATTCTAACTCTGGTACTCTAAATCTACACTAATCCTACTCTAATTCTAACTACAGTACTTTAATTCTACTATAGTTCTACTTTAATTCTAACTCTGGTACTCTAAATCTACACTAATCCTACTCTAATTCTAACTACAGTACTTTAATTCTACTATAGTTCTACTTTAATTCTAACTCTGGTACTCTAAATCTACACTAATCCTACTCTAATTCTAACTACAGTACTTTAATTCTACTATAGTTCTACTTTAATTCTAACTCTGGTACTCTAAATCTACACTAATCCTACTCTAATTCTAACTACAGTACTTTAATTCTACTATAGTTCTACTTTAATTCTAACTCTGGTACTCTAAATCTACACTAATCCTACTCTAATTCTAACTACAGTACTTTAATTCTACTATAGTTCTACTTTAATTCTAACTCTGGTACTCTAAATCTACACTAATCCTACTCTAATTCTAACTACAGTACTTTAATTCTACTATAGTTCTACTTTAATTCTAACTCTGGTACTGTAATTCTAACACAATTCTACTCTAATTCTAACTACAGCACTTTAATTCTAACTCTGGTACTCTAATTCTAACACAATTCTACTCTAATTCTAAATCTGGTACACTAATTCTACTCTAATTCTTACTACAGTACTTTAATTCTAACGCTTGCACTCTAATTCTAACACAATTCTACACTAATTCTAACTCCAGTACTTAAATTCTACCCTAATTCTACTCTAATTCTAACTCTGGAACTCTAATTCTTCTCTAACACTCACTTTAGTATTCTAATGCCACTTCAGTTTTCTAATTCAATGTTACTTTAATTCATATCCCATCTTTCGTTTTTTTACCGGTCCCTACAATCATTTCACTACACGTCATCCTGCGCATGGTCACGTGTGTGTGTGTGTGTGTGTGTGTGTGTGTGTGTGTGAGAGAGAGAGAGAGAGAGAGAGAGAGAGAGAGAGAGAGAGAGAGAGAGAGAGAGAGAGAGAGAGAGAGAAAGAGAGAAACATTTCACATGAGTCTAAACTGCTGGTCATGTTGTATTTTGATGATTGCAGGTGTTTCTGAGGGACTCGTTCGGTCTGAAATCTCTGTACGCTCGAGGAGATCTGGAGCTGTGCTCAGTGGCCGGGGTCGAGCATGTGTACTGGCACTCCAATGAGACCGTGTACAAGCGCTGCATCGAGAAATGGCTCACCTAAACACACACACACATACACACACACACACACACACACACACACACACACACACACAGAGTCTATTTTTACACACGATCATCAGCTGCATTCGTTCCAGTTCAGTGTTGCTTCAGACCACTGCAGTGTGTGTGTGTGTGTGTGTGTGTGTGTGTGTGTGTGTGTGTGTGTGTGAGAGACACACACTGATTTCATCATTTAGTTCTGCACAGCTTTTTACTTAATCTTACACACACACACACACACACACACACACACACACACACACTGTTAGGAACGTTTTATTCATAAGCACAACACAATGCAATTCAGTGCCTCAAGGACATATCAGATCGCTCGCAAAAAAAATGGGCGGGCTTTAAACCCCTACATCCTGTTTTCTGGGTGAATGTGGGCGGGACTTAAGTGAAATTATCTTGCGAATTTGATAGCTATTTTTTACGATCTTCAGCTCCTCGTATCATTCAGCAAAAAAAATATGCTAAGCTTCAGTCAAGCCGAATTTAAGCCACGCCCCCTTTTCCCGGATTTGGAATTCTGTAATTTAAACAAAAAAAACAGGACGTGAGTTTAAATCTTTATTTTAAAAGCTTCTCGCATACTTTTTTTAAAAAAATCTGTTTTAAATGAATTCATCCATGAAGGAACGATCTCAATTTACATTGCAAATGTTGCGTATTGCCCCTTTAATCTCTTGCAATCTGCCTGATAGAATTGTGGAGTTTTGCAGTCTGGGTGCAGTAAGAAAAATATTATAAAACGCCTTATATTTGTATCTTACATGTTTTATCCTGCGTCCACTCGCACATCAAACCCAGTAAAGGGTCGTGTTGTGTTCAGCCACTATGGTGATATTATATTAAACAGCAATAAGTAAAAAAAAGACATTGAGAACTTGGCACTCATGCACATTGTGCCAGTTGGTTTAAATTTTTTGGGAAATGGTGACACTAAAAAGTTGCGTATTGCTCCTTTAAAAAACCCCAAAAGCAGGAGGACATGTAGAGTCCATGGAGTTCAGCTGCAGTAAGATTGAAAGTTTTTGTACATATTTTATCCTTTAAGACTTCATATAGGTATTTGAAGAAGACGGAATTAATGTGAGAGGGGAAAAGGGAACGTAGATTAATTCTAATAAAAAAATAGGATTTGAAAGGAAGCAACACACAGACGCTCAGTTTTATCTACCAGTTTTAATTCTTTTAGTGCTTGTTTTAGTCTTAAAGCAGTGATAAGTAAAAGCGAATATTATTTCTATCACATAGAAGTTGTTCTTGTAGATAAGAGTAAGACGTGCGAGAGTTCTTTAGTATAATATTACCGTGGTTTTAAAAAGTCGAATACCGACCCATGGCGTCGACACGTATAGCTCCTTTAACGTCGCTAGCGTAGCATCCTGTCGTTTTTACCGCTCCGGTCGGAAACGTAAACACCCCGCTGATTCCCTGTCGAGTGAATTTTAAAGGGAGGCGGGGCATTTGTTCGCTTGGTGGAACTTGTCCGGACGTTCTAATGAGGACACTCCATAGCTAGCTAATAGCACCACGAATAGTGTTACAATAGCAACCAGGGACGACTTCGGATCATTCAGGATAGCCACCGGTGAGACTAGAGGCACGTGGTGGGTCGGGGAGGTCTCAGGAACGTGAACACTGCCTAGAACCGTCGTCTCCTATGTAACAGAACGATCCCGCTGACGGTACAGTTTGCGGTGAATATCGCAGTATTTCGTATGATAGTATTGTATTGCACAAGTGCATTGTTTTACACTGTATACAGGAAATAAAGGTATATTCCTGGTTGAATTTTTATATCGTATAGGCCGTGACCAGACACGTGAAGTGTTAATAATTCTTAATGGATTCCCTCTTTAAGTATTGTAGTAGTAAGTATTCACCCCCTCCCCCCTTTCCACATGCTAGTGGTACAACTGGAACCTTAGGATTGATTCATTGAGATTTAGTGTCATGTAAAGTCCTTGTCTGTAGGACAGGAGAACTTGACATTTATGGAATAATGACGAGAAGACTTTTTACATCAAGTAGAAATCCAACACTGCTCATCGACCCTGTGAAGCATGGTGGTGTTAGCATTGTGTTGACTTTTAGGATTTTTTCTGAACCCATTCAGATATGAAAGCAAAGGTCCACCTATTGGTAGGACAATGAATTAAACTCTTGATACCTTGAAGAAACCGTGAAGATCCTGAATGTGTTTGAACAGATATCCAGTCAAATCCCAGTCCTCTGTCTGATCACAATCTAGACATTGATCCAATTTTAAGCTAAATTTTATTGGGATCTGTAAAAAAAAAAAAAAAAAAAAAAAAGGTGCAATGTTTTAGCGGTTATTCGTTTCGAAGGGATTTTCAGATGAATGAATCTCAGTAACGTTTTTACAACTCGAAACAGTGTCTTGGGTGGAAAAACATGGCAGTTTTGGATGCAAGGTTGGTTTGTTGGTTGTTTTATCTCATGTCTGTTTTTGTTGAAACTCCTAGAGAACGTCTTATTTTTGTTATTATAATAATAGTATGAAGGATTTATTCTGGTCGATTTATTTTCAGCACTAAAAAAGCTCATTTTTAATACCATCATTCTCTACATCCCATTACTAAATTTAGCTTTCTGTCGTTTTTTTAAGCCATAATTATCGTCGTTTTATATTTATATATATATATATATATATATATATATATATATATATATATATAGTCATATAGAAAGGAAATTTGGCGTCTGGATACGTTTAAAACATTATAACCCGTGGCCTAAACTTTGTCACTTCAGATTTATTCGAATAAAGCTTAAACTGTAAAACAATAACAACAAAATAACAGACTAGCGTCTCATTATTGACGTCATTGAAAACCAAGAAAACGGTAGAATTGGATTTTTTTTCTCTCAGACATTTCATCTGGACATCAGGAGAAGAATTCAGGATTCAGGATATCTCCTCTTCTAATAATGAAGCTTTAGTGAACTCCTGGTGCCTTTTCCAAATTCTGATCCGCCCGGAAAGGGTTGTGTGGAGTAATCTGAAATAATCCAGACAATCTGAGAGGAAAAAAATCCAGAATGCAGACATTTGGTTTGTTACACGTTTACAACAAAAACGTTTTGTTCGGATATTTGATGCGAATCATAAGGTTCAGGGTACAATATAAACCGTACTTTAGGATTCTGCCGTTGTCTTGAATTCAGTCAGATTGAGGAAAATGGAAAGCCATAAAACAGTGTCTCTGGAGCAGAAAGAGTTAGGGGCCTTGCTCAAGGGCCCCAGCAGTGGTAGCTTTGAGGTGCTGGGGCGCAAACCACCGACCTTTCAGTCAGTAATGCAGAGATTTAACCAGTGTTTAAAATCATATTTTTTTGCAAACTGATAATAAACTGATTTTTGAAATCTTGTATTATTTCCTGCTCTGTTTTTATTTAAGTTTGAGTAAATGTGTGATTTTCATCGCTTTGTACCAAAAAAGGTTAGTTTCCTTCACGTCAAATCAGTACGGCTCTGCTTTATGTATCGTAAAGCGATGAAAATGGAAATTCCAGTGAATATTGTTACCTGAATTTCAGTAATGGAATTAAAATACTAATGAAATAGAAAATGTATGGATTTTATCCGGCAAAACAAAGGAGTGGCGGGTCGTACATTTCACCCCCAGAACTTCAGTGATGCCCTGCTTGAATCAATCCACCTCTTAACCTCATCATTATGACGCCACGTCTGTAGAAACCATCAATGTTATAGAGAAGATATAAGAAGTAATGACGTTTTCAGCCCTTCAACATGTTTCCTGTCATTGCGCAGCTTTTTTATTCTCCCACTGGTGCATCATTTCTCTCTCTCACCACAGACGTAGACTAGTTTCTGAAGCTCACAATGAGCAGGCAGGAGGCAGTAAGAAGTCTGGGGTTAACGTGGATGAGACAGAAGGAGTCAGTGATGAGAACATGACTGAGAACAGAGACATTACTGATCACCTGATCATCATCATCTTTTCTCTGCTTGTGTTCTACATGGTGGATCTTCAGTCTCGATACATTCATTAGAGAACAACATTTTAAATTATTTCTTATTAATATGATGTGAGGTTCAGTTTTTACATTTACATTTGCGGCATTTAGCAGACGTCCTTATCCAGAGCGACGTACAAAAGTGCTTTGAGTCCCTAGTAATGAATAAATCTACACTGGTACACAAGATTACAAACTTAATATAAATTTAACTCTTGAATTCTACAAGCTTGGAAGTGCTGATTTAAGTTTTTCAAGAAGATGAAGGTCTTCAGTCGTCGTTTAAAGATAGTCAGGGACTCTGCTGTACCGACATCTAGGGGAAGTTCATTCCATCACCTCGGTGCCAGAACAGAGAAGAGCCTTGAAGTGTACTTACCTCTCATTCTGAGAGAAGGTGGTACCAGTGGAGCAGTGCTGGAGGATCTCAGACAGCGTGGTGCAGTGCGAGATGTGATGAGGTCTCTGAGGTAAGATGGTGCTGGTCCATTTTTGGCCTTGTAGGCATCATCAGTGTTTTGAATCTGATACGTGCAGCTACTGGAAGCCAGTGAAGGAGCAGCAGTGGGGTGGTGTGGGAAAACTTGGGCTGATTGAACACAAGACGTGCAGCTGCGTTTTGGATCATTTGCAGTGGACGAATAGCGTTCAGGGGAAGACCTGCCAGTTCAGTTACCAGCGTGACACTAAAACAGGTCGTAATAATCACTACTTTTTACTGAAGAACATCAAACTTTAACTTGAGTGAAAAAGTGCAGTCAGAACTTCATCTTTTACCAGATTCTTTTAAAACATGGGGATCTGCACTTCTACTGAGTGAAGGATGTGTGGACTGTAGCCATCAGTATTATAGAGAAGTGCAGAAGATCAGAGCGCATCACCACACAGGAACCTCATACAGTGAGAATGAATGTCATCACTGAAGCAAGAACCCCAATGAACACAATTCAAAACGTCTCCTTTCACTGTAGCCACAACTGCACCTCCACATACACCATCTCTAGCAGAAGCGTCGATATTAAACTCATATAATCAACCCAGGGATTTTTATCTGTGCATTACGGTTTTTCTGGGGATCTGAAATTCAGGCAAATTGTGTTTCTACAGAGAAAAAAAACCGCAAAAGTAAAAACGATTCTTGCAAAAGCTTAGCAACTGTTTTGGTGATCTTTCCTCATGATGTCCGGCTTTTCTCGAAAAGTACATATTGTACCTCGTGTCCTTGTAAGTGTCTCTGCGACCAAATCAATTTCTTCTCCTCTCAGTCATTGTGGAATAAACAAACAGCGATTTAATCCACATGAATATATTTAAGCTTGTGCAGTTTGCTACAGATGCGGTTTAGTGCGCTCGCTGACCATATAATCAAAGGATATAAAAATGCTGATGTTATTAGACGTCTGGTAGATGGTCTGGGAGTCAGCAAGTCACAATCTGATTGGTTAACGCAACAGCACATCCGAGAGAAAAGCTATGAAATGAAGAAAAAAGGCTATTCTAAATAATTTTATACATATTCATGAGGAAAAATATTCACTGAGATTTAAGTTGTTTTATTTGTGTGTCTGTGAAGAGAGATGGCAGAGAGCGCCCCCTGTCTGCTATTTTTACTTTACAAAAGCACAGTTTTTTGTTATTATGAGTGTGTTAAAATAAAAGTAGACCCTTTACAGATTCAAATAATGTATTGCGTTTATCTGTACGATCAAATAAGACAGTAAATTCAATTAGTTTTGTCGTTATGCGCCGGTGCGTTTGTCGACCCCAGAGGGTTAATTGTGTGCATCATGGCAGATTTCGGTGCTGATTTATGAAATTAATAAAACAAATGTTTACTAATTAAAATAATTTTTCGGTGGAGGTTATTTATACACCATTTATACTATAAAAACTATAAAACTACCAAAAAACGACTTCTATATATTCTTCTTTATAAAATCTATAAAACAAAACACATAACTATAACTTTTATACTCTAGAATTTTACAATTATTTAAAACTTATTTAAAAACAAAATCAACAACATAAAATAGCATATAATGTTACCACTTATACTATACAAAATAATAAAAAAATTTAAACACATCCTAACTACAACTTTGATAATATTGAAACTATTATACAAATCAAAAAGCATAAAAAACTACTGTAAATTATTTATGAAATAACATTTATAAACACATTATTAAAATAAAATAAATAAAATATTTTATACTATAAAAAATGTATTTAATAAAAAAATGTAAATAATACTTTACATTAAAATAATTTGTAGTCAATAATTCTGTAGAAGATTGAAGAATAAAAGAAAAACTACAATTCCCGACAACCCAAACCGGACGTTGAGCTCTCCGGCTTCCGGCGCGAGACCGGATGTTCGCGTTGCACGCGGCTCGGAAACCCCTTTTCTCTCTGTGAGAAGTACCAGTGCGGACTTCAGAGTCAGGTGAGTGGGAGATTAATGTCTGTTTTTGGCGTTTTACACGATATAAAACAGGACCGTTTAACCCCGGACAGGTTTGTGAAGGTTTTCTGAGGGAAATGCAGAGATTCCGAGAATAAATTCACCGAAAAAAAGGTTTAAAAAGACATTAAAATGGCAGGCGGTTGAGCGCGAGACGCGGTGCGCGAGGCGGCGGCCGCCATTATGTTCCGGAGATACGAGTTACGAGTATTAATTATATATATAATATACATATAATCACCATATAACTTATTTCAATTATATATGAACGTGTGCGTATAAAAAAAATACTCAGAATCGCGTTTTTAATGTTATAATACGGTAATATCTTTTTTTTCCCCTAGCTTCAGTGCTCGTGGCCTGTATTAGCATGGCTGTACTGCGCATGCGCAATATACATGTGCGTTTGTTCTTTTTGAAGTTTTTATAACATTTCTAAGCCAAATTTGCTTTTATAAGCCTGTTTAACCGTCTATTAACGGTGTAAGTAGCTTTTTATACCTGAATTATGCTCTATATTACCCGTTATCCTGGTTAAAATGATGTGGTATCCCCTGTGATTCTTCACATCTTCCACCAGGTCCTGAGAGGGTTTAGTTCTGCAGGTGCACATGTGAGAACGCGATATCAATTTAATTAGAAGTAAATGAACAGAAGGTACATTCCTAATCACTATTTGATGTGCGTTAGTTCTTCTAAGTAGGTTTGCACATTGTTTATTTGAAGGAACCCAGCAGGTTGGTTGTTCCAAACATCTTTGAGAACTTACTACATATCTTCTGTGGATGTAGGCTGCATCAAATCCCTGGTATCTTCATGTAATCCAAGACAGACTCGATTTTGAGATCAGAGCTCTGTGCGAGCCAAAGCTATTACGTCCAGGATTCCTAGTTCTCCTGCTGAAGATAGGTCTTGAGAACGTCTGGCTGTAGGTTAACTTAAGTTAAATATAGTTAAACTGTGTATTAAATACTAGAATTTTCAATGGCAAATTTTGAAAGTTTTCCAGGTTGGAAACTTGCAAGGAATTGATGAGGAATATGGGGGAATCCACAGTGCATGTGGGGGGTGTGGCCTCAAGTTCATCTGATATTGCATTAAATCTGGTTGATTATCCTGCAAGATTTTTATATTTTTTTTTACAACTGTTATTGGCTCACCTGCAATTCTGTCATGTAAATTTCCATAAGCCTATTTCCAATTCATGTGTGTGTATGTATGTATATATATATATATATATATATATATATATATATATATATATATATATATATATATATATATAAACGGATGAATTTCTATTTAGAACATTTGTTCTGTGCATGGACCAGGACCGCCATGCAGGACAAGTCCACCTAATGATTAATACTGCGTCACAATAGGGCTTTAAACTGAGAAGCACCAAGTCACGTATTGTCTGACTAGTGTCTACGGTGTAACTCAGGAGCTGTAGGTTATCTTGTTATTGGTGTAATTGGAGTTGTTACTTCATTGTGTGCTGGTTTCTGTTCAGAATGGCGGACTGGGAGACTGCGCCGGCTGTAGCCGAGACGCCCGAGATCAAGCTGTTCGGGAAATGGAGCACAGACGATGTGCAGATCAATGACATCTCCCTTCAGGTGAGTCCATAACTTCAGGAGTGAGGCGAGGCTAGAGTCACATCCCGACACTCCCCGTTGTCCTGGTGTGCTAGAGCTCTCGTAGATTAATCTCTCTGCTTATTCATTGGCTGCTGCTTCTCCATCGCCCAGCCAATCACCAGCTCAGAAACACTTCTCACGCTGTTGTACTGTTTAAACTAAATATAATATTTAAAATAAAAAGGAACTTTTTTATTTATTGCAAAACAGTTTTATGCCTGTAGTTTCAAGTTGGAGTGCATCCAAGAGGAAAAACAAAACCTTGGATCACCATCGCCGCTTTGTTTTTTCTTCTCTGCTCCAGGACTACATTGCTGTGAAGGAGAAGTATGCCAAGTACCTCCCTCACTCCGGAGGGCGCTACGCTGCCAAGCGTTTCCGTAAGGCCCAGTGCCCCATTGTGGAACGTCTCACCAACTCCATGATGATGCACGGACGCAACAACGGCAAGAAGCTGATGACCGTGCGCATTGTTAAACACGCCTTCGAGATCATCCACCTGCTCACTGGAGAGGTGCGTATGGAGGTGTTGTCTGCAGTGTAGTACTGTTTCATAATCTGATGTAGTAAGTATACTGACATCCACACACTGCAGTAGAAGTGATAAGTACACTGGAGTGGTGGTGGTTATACACTAGTATATACTGTAGAGGACACTGGAGTGGTGGTGGTTATACACTGTAGTATATACTGTAGAGGACACTGGAGTGGTGGTGGTTATACACTGTAGTATATACTGTAGAGGACACTGGAGTGGTGGTGGTTATACACTGTAGTATATACTGTAGAGGACACTGGAGTGGTGGTGGTTATACACTGTAGTATATACTGTAGAGGACACTGGAGTGGTGGTGGTTATACACTAGTATATACTGTAGAGGACACTGGAGTGGTGGTGGTTATACACTGTAGTATATACTGTAGAGGACACTGGAGTGGTGGTGGTTATACACTGTAGTATATACTGTAGAGGACACTGGAGTGGTGGTGGTTATACACTGTAGTATATACTGTAGAGGACACTGGAGTGGTGGTGGTTATACACTGTAGTATATACTGTAGAGGACACTGGAGTGGTGGTGGTTATACACTGTAGTATATACTGTAGAGGACACTGGAGTGGTGGTGGTTATACACTAGTATATACTGTAGAGGACACTGGAGTGGTGGTGGTTATACACTGTAGTATATACTGTAGAGGACACTGGAGTGGTGGTGTTTATACACTAGTATATACTGTAGAGGACACTGGAGTGGTGGTGGTTATACACTAGTATATACTGTAGAGGACACTGGAGTGGTGGTGGTTATACACTAGTATATACTGTAGAGGACACTGGAGTGGTGGTGGTTATACACTAGTATATACTGTAGAGGACACTGGAGTGGTGGTGGTTATACACTAGTATATACTGTAGAGGACACTGGAGTGGTGGTGGTTATACACTGTAGTATATACTGTAGAGGACACTGGAGTGGTGGTGGTTATACACTGTAGTATATACTGTAGAGGACACTGGAGTGGTGGTGGTTATACACTAGTATATACTGTAGAGGACACTGGAGTGGTGGTGGTTATACACTGTAGTATATACTGTAGAGGACACTGGAGTGGTGGTGGTTATACACTGTAGTATATACTGTAGAGGACACTGGAGTGGTGGTGGTTATACACTAGTATATACTGTAGAGGACACTGGAGTGGTGGTGGTTATACACTGTAGTATATACTGTAGAGGACACTGGAGTGGTGGTGGTTATACACTAGTATATACTGTAGAGGACACTGGAGTGGTGGTGGTTATACACTGTAGTATATACTGTAGAGGACACTGGAGTGGTGGTGGTTATACACTGTAGTATATACTGTAGAGGACACTGGAGTGGTGGTGGTTATACACTGTAGTATATACTGTAGAGGACACTGGAGTGGTGGTGGTTATACACTGTAGTATATACTGTAGAGGACACTGGAGTGGTGGTGGTTATACACTGTAGTATATACTGTAGAGGACACTGGAGTGGTGGTGGTTATACACTAGTATATACTGTAGAGGACACTGGAGTGGTGGTGGTTATACACTGTAGTATATACTGTAGAGGACACTGGAGTGGTGGTGGTTATACACTGTAGTATATACTGTAGAGGACACTGGAGTGGTGGTGGTTATACACTAGTATATACTGTAGAGGACACTGGAGTGGTGGTGGTTATACACTGTAGTATATACTGTAGAGGACACTGGAGTGGTGGTGGTTATACACTGTAGTATATACTGTAGAGGACACTGGAGTGGTGGTGGTTATATACTGGAGCATGCACACTGGATATAGTGTAGAGTACAGTGTAATAGTGTTGACACACACCTGAGTGATGAAAGTGACAGTGGTATGTTAGATCCTTCATCACAGACTTGATCAGCTCCAGGAGTGAGGCGAGGCTAGAGTCACATCCCGACACTCCCCGTTGTCCTGGTGTGCTAGAGCTCTCGTAGATTAATCTCTCTGCTTATTCATTGGCTGCTGCTTCTCCATCGCCCAGCCAATCACCAGCTCAGAAACAGAACGTCTCCTACAGTGTGTGGAGTTTTATTTGTGATGTGTACAGATGTTTGACAGTTTGTACAATTAGATATTGTACATTAAACAGTATAACAACTGAGAGAATAGTATTGAGGCATAAAGTTATTTACACATGGGTGCAGAAGTGTCATAGATTATATATAATAAATATTTACATTTAAAATGTATGAGGTGGTTTTTTAGTAGTTCTGTGACTGTACTGATGTTGTACTGCCATTTGTACAGAATCCCCTGCAGGTCCTGGTGAACGCCATCATCAACAGCGGCCCACGTGAAGACTCCACCCGTATCGGCAGAGCTGGAACGGTCAGGAGACAGGCCGTGGACGTGTCCCCACTCCGCAGGGTCAACCAGGTACACACATTACACTCATGGCCTTCATATACACTTTGGTGTCTATAGCTGAAGTATAGACGATACGTGGGCATCCATATGTGGTTCTTCTCCAATATGGTCCCTTAAAGTTGAGACAGGGTTGTATCTGACACCATTGGATCCAGGAGCATGAAATTTCTCCTTCATTTGAACTAGGAGACCCAAACCTCTTGCAACATGACGATACCCCTGTGCACAAAGATCTGCTTTCCATTAGTTGGAAGATGTGGAAGATCTCCTGCTATAGAGCTCCAACCCAGTTGGAATGAGTGTTTCATTCTGACTGCACACCAGGCCTCCTCATCTTCCCACTTACACTAGACCCTGACTTTTCTAAGGTCATTGTAGTTGAAGGAATCTCCATAAAAATCTAGTAGAAGAAAAAAAAAAAAACTCGCTGTGAGATACCACCTTCTGACCGTAGACTATAATTAACTTCTACATCACAAGCATGTGTTTGAAGTTTCTTGTCTCACATGTAAGGCTGAAAAGCCTTTAGTCATTTAAATGTTATGGATTTAATAAACGTGGTTCTGTATGTATGTAGCCCTGATGCTAACATGATGTTCAAGCTAAACAAACAAGTACATTTGTATACATTTTTGTCCCTTGATCGAGTCCTCCAGTCCTGTCTAAACGTTTTCCTCGTGGTCTCGGCACGCTGCAGAACTCGTAGAGTAAATCTTTGTCAGTTCATTGGCTGCTGCTTGCCATTGCTCAGCCAATCACAAGCTCAGATACAAAAACTCCACCTCCACATCATTTCATTTATTAAGATTATTGTTTATTCAGCATCTATTTTGTGTGTGTGTTTTAGGCCATCTGGCTGCTGTGCACCGGGGCGAGAGAAGCCGCCTTCAGGAACATCAAGACCATTGCTGAGTGCTTGGCTGACGAGCTCATCAACGCCGCTAAGGTGAGCAACGTAGTCAAGCAGGGCATTGTGGGAAATCTGGGAGAACTGATCCCAGCGAGGCTAGAGTCACATCCCGACACTCCCTGTTGTCCTGGTGTGCTAGAGCTCTCGTAGATTAATCTCTCTGCTTATTCATTGGCTGCTGCTGCTCCATCGCCCAGCCAATCACCAGCTCAGAAACACACACACACTTACACCATACTTTAAATCATTTAAACGTTTCCTATATTTACGGTTCTACTGTTTTTTTTGCTTCTCAGGGTTCGTCAAACTCGTACGCCATCAAGAAGAAGGACGAGCTGGAGAGAGTGGCCAAGTCCAACCGTTAAAACCAAACCGCTCGTGCTTTCTACAAAATCGAATAAATTTGGAGAAAATTCAGATTGTTGTCTCTGATTTTAGCACAATACCAAACTATTCAGTGTTTATAACACGACTCCATCCCATAATAATCCTAAACGATCTGTTTAATTTTAAAGGACGGGTCGTACTTTTAATTCATGTGTAGTAACGTGGCACGTTATTTTCCTGTTCACTTCACGATGTTTGGTTGCCGGCATGTAAAACACTGTTCTCAAAGAACTAGAGTTCCTACAAACTACGTGTTTTATGGTTTTTGTGCGGCAAAACTCCTATAAAAATCCAGAGGTTTCATTTGATTTCATTGAAAAATCCTCCCTTAGCATGAACAGCAGCTTTACACACAGGATCCAGACAGTTTCTCCAAACACTCAGCTGAAGATGTTCATCTCGGAACAGTTCCGTGGGCTGTAGGTGCAGTGACTGGGGAGCCATTAAATCCAGAACACTGCTCAAAATAGATCTCAGACGTATGCTTCAGTGCAGTTCAGACGGAACTGTATGGTGATCTTACCTGCTCCAAAACATCTCTAAACTGGGAAGCTTCCACCTCCCTGTGTGAGTGAAGGAGTCTAATCACATCCATGTCCCATTTGGACTCCACACTTTCTTTAAAAGTTACTTTGAAAGTAACTGAAGTGTGAAGTTTGTATTGTTCCCTGTAAAATGGAGTGGTACAAAAACTAAACCCCACAGAATAAATCTGATTGGTTTTATTTTGAGTTTAGTAAATAAACATGATTCTGTTTTATTGGTGAAGAAACGAATTTACTGATGATCAAACCTGAAGGTAATAAACATCTATTTAAAATAAATAAAACAAGATGTAAACATTGGAAAATAAGTGATAAGTTAACTTAAGATAAATGGATGAGGATAAAAATGGCTGCATGCTAACGCAAATATACGGTTCAAAACTATGGCCGCCATTTTGTTTATAATTTACCTCAGGAATTAATTTTTCCCTTCATGTTTTGGAAGTTTTTTAAATGGTTTAAGAAATATTTTTTTGCAAAAGTATGAAGTTTATAATTAAATCATGAATAATGAAATTACTGAAAACTGAAGTAAAACAAATAATTATTAATTGCTACAATTTACAGATTCGCTTCAATTTTCTTTCCTAGGCTTTAAAAAAATTATTTCCAAAAGCACAAATAATGGAAAAAAAATTGATCGTTGAAAGATCTCAGAGGAACGCCATGATCACAAAGCCCTCTGGGTAAATCTGGTTTTGCTTTTTTTGTTTCCTTCCTATTCTTCCTTTACTGAGCAAAATGTTTCACTTTATCCACCATGGATCATCACAACCACGTTCTCCTGGTTACCATGACAGACCTTCTCACTCGCTCACTAACAGTGATGGACTCTACAACGTTCCTGCTCCTGAGAGAAAAGTTCTGCTCCTTGTGCAGTACTACTGCAGTAAAAGTACTGGAGGTTCTTACTTCTGAATGAACTTCAGTCTGAATAGTACCACAGTGATTTACTTTTAATGAGTGAAGGTCAGGGGTTCCATTCTCATGCTCATCACAGCTTTAAAAATAGAGTTTCTTTCGAGAAACACACACCAGAATCAGTTTCATCAACCTTGAGTTATCGTAGCACCTCGTATTCATTTTTAGTGTTGATTTTAATCACCCTGGAAGTGGAAGTGTATAAATAATAAACTGAAATGATTATGAAATTATTTTTTATTTGCATGTATATATATAAATTGTAAACAGAGTCTGTGTGTGTGTGTGTGTGTGTGTGTGTGTGTGTGTGTGTGTGTGTTTGCAAAGTGAATGGGGTTAGTATGGGAGTTTCCTGTTGATGAGCAGGCAGAAAGAGGACAGCGCCCCCCCGAGTTTGGACGCCTCACTGCACGATGTAGGGAGCAGCTTATAGCCCTGTAACTTCTGGAAGGCCTGAAGGGAAGAAATTGAGAAGATAACAGCGTCAGGAGGGAGAACGGGTCTGGTTGAGGAGGACTGCATGAGATTATAGAGCTACTAGATTGTGGTGGAAGCTCTGAGGAGAAACTTATGCTGCATTGTGTTTCTGATTATCAGAAGAGAAACGCCACCAATTGGTAGCGTAATTTTTTTTAGTCCAATTTACAGATTCACTTCAATTTCCTGGTTTCAATCACCAAATAATAATGAATTCATTTTTCACCCTAATTTCAGATACACAGATTTTGGTTTTGGCCTTTAGGAGCCACCATCCACGAGACCCTACAGAACCTTCTGCTCAGAATGCTTACAAAATGAAACTGGTCCCTGGTGTACAAAAGTTTGAACCTTTTGTATAAGTGATATAAAAACTTCTTAAGGTAATAAACGCAGGTACTGAAATCCTGTTCTGTGTTGTTGAGTATGTAGACGTGATGTTTGAGTACACGTGAAACTCACAGAGACACTGTTGGGACATTCGTCCTGTGTGGGGTGAAGCAGATAATCAGCTTCACCTGCTCCGCGTACGTACACACAGTTAGCAGCAGCGTCCTCTGCTACAGACAAGATGTCATAGTGATGATCGGTCAACTGCTCCATCACCTACACACACACACACACACACACACGCAAATCAGGACAGATCTGTAAACTGTGGTTTTTCCAATTCTAACATCATTTTCTTTACTGTCCACACTAAAACGCTTAAAAAACAACAACGCCCAACATCCCTGTATCGTGTAAAAACCTGAGCCGCTCCGTCCTGCATCATTGTGGCTGCAGGGTTTCATCATCCAGAACAGATGGACACAAAAACAGGTTTTTCCCACAGGCTATAATCAACCTGAACAATTTAAATATTCATAACTACACACTGTCCATCATAACTGTCACATTTATACATAGAATCCAATCGTCCCTTTATAAACTGCACACCTGCACATCTGTACATACATTTAAACAATATTCCCACATCTGTATAAAGTGCATTATGTAATTGTCTGTTTTACTTGTATTTTGGTATATTAAGTCTGTACTTCTGCACTGGAAGCTGATACCAAGTCCAATTCCATGTGTGTGTGTAAACATACTTGGTAATAAATTCTGTTTCTGATTCCAGCCAATAGGAGGCAGACTTGCTATGTGATTGGAGGAAGATTAGGATCAACCAGATTGAGTAAAATCAGCCACATTGACCATGGTAGACCATTATCTTCTCCTCTCAGTGCAGCCTGACCGGACTTCACCCAAAGTCGGTATGATTACGGAGTAAAACTTCTGAATGTATTCGTGAACAAACCCCAGACCATGAATGAATCTCGTCCGACTGACAACATCTCAGAGGAACATCTGGGGAATATTCACACTCTTTGAGCAGGAACTTAGACTCTTAAATCTAATCTAATTGTAACAGGAAAAAAGAATGGTGGAGTCAGAGATTGGATTCCATCAGCAGCAGTGCTAATCAGGCTAATGCTACAGGGTCAGGATCTGCTCTGATGGAGCTTGATGTACATGATGAGATGATACCCTCAGCACGAACGCGTTATACACCTCCATTGTGCAGTGAATCCAAAACCGCTTCCATACCTCTCACACACACACACACACACACACACACACACACACACACACACACACACACACACACACACACACACACACACACACACACACACACACACACACTCACTCACTCACCCTCAGTGTCTTCCTCGCCCCCTCACTCTTACTGAAGATGATGGTCTCAGGACCCCCCATTGAGCAGATGTTCTTCAGACGAGTACCAGAAGACACAGGAACTGTGGACACCACAAAGTCCTACATACACACACACACACACACACACACACACACACACACGTTAATAAACATTTCTGAAGGTTCTGATAAGTATAGTGACACCTTGAAGGTTCTGGTGAGTATAGATTAAGTATGGTGACACGTTGAAGGTTCTGGTGGGTATAGATTGAGTATGGTGATATGAAGGTTCTGGTGAGTATAGATTGAGTATGGTGACACGTTAAAGGTTCTGGTGGGTATAGATTGAGTATGGTGATATGAAGGTTCTGGTGAGTATAGATTGAGTATGGTGACACGTTGAAGGTTCTGGTGAGTATAGATTGAGTATGGTGACACGTTGAAGGTTCTGGTGAGTATAGATTGAGTATGGTGGCATGAAGGTTCTGGTGAGTATAGATTGAGTATGGTGACACGTTGAAGGTTCTGGTGAGAATAGATTGAGTATGGTGACACGTTGAAGGTTCTGGTGAGTATAGATTGAGTATGGTGACACGTTGAAGGTTCTGGTGAGAATAGATTGAGTATGGTGATATGAAGGTTCTGGTGGGTATAGATTAAGTATGGTGACACGTTGAAGGTTCTGGTGGGTATAGATTGAGTATGGTGACACGTTGAAGGTTCTGGTGAGTATAGATTGAGTATGGTGACACGTTGAAGGTTCTGGTGAGAATAGATTGAGTATGGTGGCATTAAGGTTCTGGTGAGTATAGATTGAGTATGGTGACACGTTGAAGGTTCTGGTGGGTATAGATTGAGTATGGTGATATGAAGGTTCTGGTGAGTATAGATTGAGTATGGTGACACGTTGAAGGTTCTGGTGGGTATAGATTGAGTATGGTGATATGAAGGTTCTGGTGAGTATAGATTGAGTATGGTGACACGTTGAAGGTTCTGGTGGGTATAGATTGAGTATGGTGATATGAAGGTTCTGGTGAGTATAGATTGAGTATGGTGACACGTTGAAGGTTCTGGTGAGTATAGATTGAGTATGGTGGCATGAAGGTTCTGGTGAGTATAGATTGAGTATGGTGACACGTTGAAGGTTCTGGTGAGTATAGATTGAGTATGGTGGCATGTTGAAGGTTCTTTTGAGTATAGATTGAGTATGGTGATGCTTTTAACAGTTTTAAGTTTGAGAATAACATGACATGCTGAATCTAGTTCAGAGTTCCCACCACACACAGTTGTGAACAGTACTGGCTGGTGATTAGACTCTGGAATGGAAACTATGAGAAAACAGATTAGGAGACTGGATGGAGGTAGTGAGCAGAAGATGTGAGTGACACTGGCTTGGCTTAGACATGCTGCATGGATGTGCTGGAATCACAAAGCAAGAGAATTTGCATACAGATGTTATAAAGTTGATAACTCTGTATTTTAAAATATTACAAACAATGCAAATGCTGTAGAAGCCAAATAAAATAAAATAAAAAAAGCTATCAGTTTGTTCTCAATCCAAAAATAACAGGGAGGCCGTTGCAAAAGAGTGATGAGGAACATGTTCACAACCAAACTCTCCGATCCAAAAAGGCTGAGAAACTTTTTATAGAAATCCCCAAACTAGCCACACTGCTGCATTAGCAGAGTCAGCTGGATGTGAAGTTTAACCCGAGGACAGCGTTTCAGTTGGTTCTTAGTGTCAAAGAACCCAAGCAGAAACGTTTGCTCTGGTGGCACGTACTGCAGAATTGGCAGAAAAAACATTGTCCTGGAATAGAAGAGACCCAAAATTAAACAGAGGAACTGAAAATGAAATGAAAGCAAGAAAAAACTTGACTATTTAACAGCTACAGTAAAAAAAAAAACCGCATGAACAACATGAACGTTCTTCTTAGTTTCCTCCAGTGCAGCTGGTGGTACAAACTGATGCTGAGAGAAATGCGTTACGGTGTTTGAGACATGTGCATGTTCCTAAAGCTTTTATTCAACAAACTCAGTAAAAGACAAAAACACAGGAATTGGACAGTAAATGAGTGGATGAAAGTTCTGTGGAGTCCAAATAGGATGCTTGAGTCACTTCCAGAAGAATTTGTGTGAGATGGAAAACAGGAGAGAAGATGAGATCAGACTCCCCTCACCCCCACACTCACACATGGAGGTGGAAGTTTAAAGGTTTGGGGTTGTTTTGAAGCAGTGAAGGTTCCAGAAAGTGAGAGGAATCCTGAACCAACATGTCTCCATTCCACAATTCAACACCATACAGTTCCGTCTGGACTGCGGCTCATTGGAAGCGACTTCACTGTACAACCAGACGAGGAGCCGAAGCGCACGTCTGAGTTCTGTACGTGTTATTTCGAGAGAAAACAGACGTCTGGAGTGAAGAATCTCCATCTAGTGTAGAAGTTTTACAAGAGACACAGCAAAATATTTCCATCTGAACTTTTGGAGAAATAAAGTGTCAGGAGGCTGAGTGTGTAACTGTTCCTGCTAAAGGAGGATTTTTCACTGGAAATAAAGTGGAACATTTGAACATTTATAGATTTGTTTGGTCAAAGGGAATCTTCAATCTGTTACATTACAGAGTTTGTTGCATAGAAACAAAAAGAACATGAATGTGTCTCTCAAGAACCATAAAACACTGTTTGAAGCTGTCAAAGTCAAAGAACAAAGTCAAGCCTCACAGGCGTATGCACTTTTCTCCAAAGGTTTGCTGCAATGTAACGTGAAATCTGCAGGCAGTGAAGGAACTTGATATTCTATCAGCTCTGACATGTATCCTTTCGAAGCTGCCAGTAAATAAATGGAAAACACCCACATATAAAATCCAGGGAGAAGCCGTGAGTGTAGTTTGAGTGTAGAAATAATAAGCGCTTTGAACAGTCGACATTGTCCCCGAGCTGCTTTACAGAACTAAACTAATGATAAATATGAATGTTAAGTGTATAAATCAGTTCCTTATAGATCAATATAGATAATGATTCATTATAGGTATTATAGTTATTATTAATCATTATAAATAATGAGTGAGCCAGAGAAGGTATGAGGAAGAATCCTTGAGAGGAACCAGTCTTCCATTTGCGTGGCACCAAATGTTTTAGTATATTCAGGCTTTTGTTCTTACATTTACAGCATTTGGCAGATGCCTTTATCCAGAGCACCTTACATTTATCTCAGTTTTACAGCTGAGCAATTGAGAGTTAAGGGCCGTGTTCAAGGGCCCGGCGGTAGCAGCTTAGCACTGTTGGGATTTGAACTCCTTCCAAACAAAAGTCCAACATCCTAACCACTGAGCTACCCCTTCCCCAAGGCGTATACCTGAAAGGTTTCGGCGAGGATCTGAGCTCCACGCTGGTTGGTGTGTTTGGAAAGACCGACAAAAAACTCTCTCCCAGTGAAGAGCACATCGCTGCCTTCCAGTGTGGCTCCATCGTCCTCTATCTCCACTATGGTCAGGTTTAGCTCGGTGAGGACACGCCTCACTGCCTCCACCTACACACACACACAAACATGATTCCAACCTCCAATGTCTTCTGTAAAAGTTGATCCTGTTCTATTTTCATTGAATTACATTCATTTAATACAAAACTCAAGACAAAACTTAATACAAAGAAGCAAAGCAAAGAAGGTTGCTTAGATCCTGAACCATTATTCCGTATATCCGCTGGAATGTCATCCAGCAGGTGATACCTAGAACATCTTCCATCGCAGTTGTAGAGATTTACACAGAAAGTAGACAAGAACGATGTAAAACTCTAATCATTAGCGTGGAAATGTTACGAAGTAGACCAGTGTCTGGTGCGTATGTGTGATTACCTCCTGGCATCTCTCCTGGTTGAGCGGATGTGTGAGGAGCGCTGTGTTCCCCTGTATGATGGCCATGTCCTCTATCCTCCAGCTCTCAGGAAGGTGTGTGTTGGTGTGTGTGTCAGCAGGGATCTCCAGCACCTGCAGTCCCACCTTCTGCCTCAGGGTCCCCACTAACACTCCGTACTGCCGCTGCAACTTCGCCACCTCCACCGCCACCTCGCCCACGCTGGGGGACTGAGGGATACCACGCACCACGGCGTGGGTGAATCGGCCAAACGGACACATGTTCGCCATAACTTTCTCAGAGTGTGTGTGAGAGAGGGCGTGGACATGCACACGCAATCCTAACGTGGTTTCTAATGGAATCCTGTGAGAAAAAGCATTCACTTCAGCATCTCACACATCTGAGAGCGAGAGAGGGAGAGTGAGTGAGAGAGAGAGAGAGAGAGAGAGAGAGAGAGAGAGAGAGAGATATGCATCATTATTAGTACAGTAATATACAGTCACTCCACCCCCACACACATTCCACACTATTGTTTTTACTGCAGATGGCCTGCGACAGAAAATTAATTATTGATCATGGATTTCCAAACCATCAGGCTTCCCAAAACTGACATGTTCCACAAACTGTTTCCCAAACCAACAATATTTCCAAAGCAGATATGTTTTCAGAAAACAAGCTTCCCAAAATGGATGGGTTCCCCAAACCAGCAAGCATTCCAAGATTATGGGTCCACCAAAACAACATGCTTCCCAAAACTGTTGGGTTCCCAAGCAACAAGCTTCGCCAAACTCACAGATTCCCCAAACCAAAACGCTTTCCAAAAACTGACGGGTTCCTCAAAACTAACAAGCTTCCCAAACTGAAAGGTTCCCTAATCCAAAAGGTTTCCCAAGATAATTGGTCCTTCAAAACAACAACCTTCCATAAGCTTATGTAGTCCCAAACAAACAAACTTCCAAAACAAAGTTCCCCAAACCAACAAGATTCTCAATACTGATGGGCTTCTAAAAAACAAACTTCCCATAAACTGACGTGTTCCCAAACCAACAAGCTTCAGGTTCCTCAAACTTTTCTGAACCACATGGTTTTCCACAACAAGCTTCCCTCAACTCTTCTCTAAATCAATGTTCTAAAAGTCAACATCTTTGAAATCTATTATGTTTTTAAACTAAAGTTGTATCTCAAACGAAAGAGTTCCTTGAAACATGAGATCCTGAACCGACTCCCCCACAAACTTTTGGTGGTCCCTGAGTTTCAGAAGCAACAAAGACCCATAAACCAAATGGTTTCAAAGAAACAGTAGTTCCTCAAACCAGTATCACTAAAGTGCTATCAAGGTTCACTGCAGGCTATAAGGTGTTGATAATATCACCGTTTAAGATGTGGAGGTGTTACGCATGGTGGACTGCCCATTCTTTTTTAGTTGGTTTTTAAAGGTGTTTGTTTCTCACACATATGGACATAAGACAGCTGGAAACACCTGGTTCTTGAGAGACACATTCATGTTTTCATTTCATTTCTATGCAACAAACTCAGTAATGTAACAGATTGAAGATTTCCTTTGACCAAACAAATCTATAAATGTTCAGATGTTCCACTTTATAAAAATTCTCCTTTAGCAGGAACAATTACACACTCAGCCTCCTGACACTTTAATGACACTCCAATCGTTCACTGTCCAATTTGTGTGTGATTTTGTATTTGGACTGAGGAAGTTGCATAGAAACAGTGGAAACATGAATTTTTCTAAAAAGAAAAACAAAAGATTCTGTGTCTTTTTCACATTTTTCACAGGGACTGTCTGTGGTGTTTGTTTATTCTTTAGTGAAGCTGTTATGCAGAGAGAGAGAGAGAGAGAGAGAGAGAGAGAGAGAGAGAGAGAGAGAGAGTGAAACAGCAAGAGAGAGTTAGAGAGAGAGAGATAGAGAGAGTGCTGATCCAGCAGGAGGAAGATGTTTAGTGATGCAGGAATGAGAGCTGACCGGGCGATCTCCCTCTGCTCATGAGAGAGGTGTGTGTGTGTGTGTGTTAAACAATGCCTTTCAGAGCAAGATGGTTTCCAGGCTTCACTTTCTCTTTCTTTCTCTCACACATTCTCTCTCTCTCTCTCTCTCTCTCTCTCTCTCTCTCTCTCTCTCTCTCACACACACACACACACACACACACACACACACACACACACACACACACACACACACAATTGTCTTGAAGCTCCACAAAAGCCCCTGCATTAGTTTCTCAGTGCAAAAAAAACTTTTTTGGATCAAATGCAGAAAATGTGAACATTGTGTAACCAGAACCGTGTTTTTCCCTGCAGAGCTGCACAAGATTAAACCGTGGATCTGCTCCAAAAAGCTTCAATTCAGAAAAATCTGACAAAAAAAATCTCCTACACTCCAATTTCTTTATTATCTAAAGCAAAATAAAACTTCGCGCATGCGCACTACAATGGAACGCAGAACATTACTGATCCGCGCGGTTTGCACTTTCTGATCACAACTTTTAATAAATAAACATATTATTTATATATTTATAAAGAGAATGTTAATAAATAATAACACATCTGATCTTACCGAAATAAAAGAAAAGCCTCGGTTCAGAAGAATTTGACTCATGTCCTCTCTCCGCACACCTAACCCAGCCCGTTATCCTTCTCTCTCTCTCTCTCTCTCTCTCTCCTTTCTTCCTCTCTCTCTTTCTCTCTCTCCACTTCCCCATCCCCCTTTCCATTCCTCCTCCTGCTGGCCCATCTCCGACCTACCAACTCTATTTCGACTCATTCAACCGATTCATTTGAGTCGAAATAAATTTTTTATTAAAAACTTAAAATTGGTGCAGTTTGTTGTAAGTGGAGAGAACCGGTCACTTTATATGTGAGTCGACTCCTTAGACATCACAATGAACCATTTCGAATATAGAGACGAACCGATTCGTTTGAGTGAAACGTGTGTGTGTTGTGGAAAGTAAACACACATCACTTGAGGTGACAGATGCTGCAGGATTTTGCTATGGTCACTACTGCCCCCTACCGAAGACACACACAAAGTGTGTGTGACAAATCAAGTCAAGTCGAGTCAAGTCTGCTTTTATCGTCATTCCACCCACACACAGTACAGACTGAAACAAAACAACATTCCCCCAGGCACTACACAACATAAGATAACACAAAGTAACAGAACTACACACTACATAAAACTACACAAAGCTACAAAAAACACTTACAACTACACAATGCTAACTAAAACAATGCCTTATGACATGACAAAGTGCACACATGCAACCTTTGTGTGTTTTCCACCACGGTGTGTGTGTGTGTGTGTGTGTCTAAAGGGGTATGTGTGTGTTTGCACCCTTCACACCCTGGACACATCTTTTAGCTCAGAACTCTGTTCACCAATACCGTCAGACACAGGAACAGTTTCTTTCTCCAGGCAATCAGACTCCTCAACATCTCACCATAAATATATTCCCTGTTTCATATCTATAACTGCTGCATTATCAGAACTGTCAGTCATCACAGCTTCAGTATATGTTACACACACTGTTACTGCTGTATATTGTACAAAACACTACCATGAACTCTCACACTTTATATACATTATATACTGATCTGTTATATAATCTGCATCTTTATTTAATATTTGTACTGTCTATATTGTCTCTCATTGTCTGTTTTTTCTTGTGTTTTGTCTTGTATAGTCTAAGCTGAATGTATAGTTTTGTTATTGTCTGCAGTTTTAAGAGAGAGAGAGAGAGAGAGAGAGAGAGAGAGAGAGAGAGAGAGAGAGAGAGAGAGGTGTCTGTGGTCACAGTGTGTGTGTGTGTGTGTGTGTGTGTGTGTGTGTGTGTGTGTGTGTGTGTGAGAGAGAGGGAGAGAGAGGTGTGTGTGTGGTCACAGTGTGTGTGTGTGTGTGTGTGTGTGTGTGTGTGTGTGTGTGTGTGTGTGTGTGTGAGAGAGAGAGAGAGAGAGAGAGAGAGAGGTGAGAGGTGCTCAGCCACATTGTGTGTGTGTCTGTGTGTGTGTGTGTGTGTGTGTGCGTGTGAGGAGTGTGTGTGTGCGTGTGAGGAGTGTGTGTGTGTATGTGGGTGTGAGGAGTGTGTGTGGTCAGCCACAGTGTGTGTGTGTGTGTGTGTGTGTGTGTGGAGTGTGTGTGAGGAGTGTGTGTGGTCAGCCACAGTGTGTGTGTGTGTGTGTGTGTGTGAGGAGTGTGTGTGTTTGTGTGTGTGTGTGAGGAGTGTGTGTGGTCAGCCACAGTGTGTGTGTGTGTGGAGTGTGTGTGAGGAGTGTGTGTGGTCAGCCACAGTGTGTGTGTGTGTGTGAGAGGAGAGTGTGTGTGTGTGAGAGGAGTGTGTGTGTGTGTGTGTGTGTGTGTGTGTGTGTGTGTGTGAGGAGTGTGTGTGGTCAGCCACAGTGTGTGTGTGTGGAGTGTGTGTGAGGAGTGTGTGTGGTCAGCCACAGTGTGTGTGTGTGAGAGGAGTGTGTGTGTGTGTGTGTGTGTGTGTGTGTGTGTAGTGTGTGTGAGGAGTGTGTGTTGTCAGCCACAGTGTGTGTGTGTGTGTGTGTGTGTGTGGTCACTTCCTGTCAGGTTCAGCTTCCTGCTCAGATGAGGAGTGATGGTGCTGAATGCTGAGCTGAAGTCTATGAACAGCATTCGTACGTATGAGTCCTCATTCTCCAGAAAACTCCAGATATCCATGTGCTTCCTCTTTCAAGCCCATCCGAAAGAGTGACACTGTATAATGAATATTCCCTGTGACACTGTATAATGAATATTATTGATGAATGAATCTTGGTGAGAGAGCTCTCCTGATATGAAAATCTCATCTGTCACATTCAAATGATCCCAATCGGAAGTAAGTCTGACCTGGTGAAGCACGTGGTGTCCTTCAGGAGGTTCACTTACATGCTGAGGCACATGTTACCGTTCAAAATCAACGTCTGACAGCTGCGATGTCTAACACTGATATTCCTGTGGAAAAGCCACCTGAAGTGTCGAGCACTGTAACAAACCCAGTATCCGGCGAGGAGGTGATTCTCACTGGGCGCACTGGGTGAAGGGGTTTTTGAAGATTATCAAGAAAATAATGACAAAACTCACTAACTTGTGTAATGATAACACAGTCTAATCCTCTCAGTCCTCAGTGGGTCACACTGCTACTGTTAATAACCCTCTTCTGGTTTGTCATGGAGGAACATTTAAATTGTTTTCTGTGTATATGTTCCAACCTCACCAATAGAAAGACTTGTTTTGTTTAGAAGAATTTTCTATTCGTTGGTGGGGATTTTAACTGCATCACAGACAACAGCAACCGCAACAATATAGAACCCCACATGCCTTCCAGTACACATCTCATTCAGATACTACATAAAAATGGTTTGAGCGATACATGGCAGTCATTTCATGGCTTCCAGAAGCAACACACATGGGCACATGGTCGCTTTATATCGTTTGCGAGGTTGGACAGGTTTTACGTTTTCAAACATCATTTAAACATTTTAAAGAGTTGTTTCATCAGCCCTGTTGGTCTCTCAGACCACAGTTTGGTTTTGAAATCTATTAAACCAAAAACTACATTGGTGGGACCTGGGCAAAGTACACACCACACAATTATGTCAGTACACTGCAAATGTCAAAAGGGAGTTGGCCCAGTCAATAACCCAATATTAACATCAATTCATGAAACTCCAATCCCTTTTACAGCCAACAGGAGAACAGGATCATGTTCAGACCCTTACAGCTAAAAAGATACAGTTATCAGACCTCCTAGGTTTAAAAGTACACAGCGCGGTAATAAGATCACGCTTCCAGAACGCAGACCAAATGGATGCACCAAGTAATTTTTTTAACCTTGAATAAAAAGAATGGTCAGAAACGTTTTATTTAAACCCACCAAAATACACAAAACAGAACAGTTAGTTTTTATGAAATGCTTTACACCAGCAAGCTCATAGTGGACCAGGTCACAGATCAGGTCTTCCTAGGAGGACTGCCCAAAGTCCCTGAACACCTAGATGCAGCACTCAGTGGAGCAATAGCTTTAGAAGAGCTTCTTAAAGCCCTACAAAGTACGGAGAGTGGAAAAGCACCGGGTATATGGAGGCTTTCAGGAGGGCAGTCCTCACACTTATGTAGCCACTATAAACTGCTCTCTAAATTTTTAGCCACCAGACTGGTTAGCGTTCTGGAAGAAGTAATTCAGGCTAATCAGACATATTGTGTACATGGAAGGTCACTATTTGACAACATCTTGCTGGTTTGAGATCTTTTAAGTCTTTAAAAATTATTCAGGCTGAAAATGGTTCTGGTCCCCATAGACTTGAAGAAAGCGTTTGACAGAGTGGAACACGATTATTTATGGAAAAGCTAAAGCTTTTGGTTTTAGCTCTGATTTTATAAACAAAATAAGAACTTTATACTGTGACATTAAAGTATACTAATAGTCTTCAAGTTGGAAATGTGTGACTATTTTAAAATCTTTTGAAAATCTGGGACTTGACAAACCTTTGTTTTAAATGGACCCTTGACAACTGAACACTTTGGGAGTATCTGTTTTTATCACAATATTTTTAAAGTGTGGAGACTTTTTAAGACAGAGAGTGACTTATGTGCTCCTTTAAAAATGTGCAGGGGAGTACGACAATGGTTGCTCTCTGGCAGGAATTCTTTACGCCCCAGCCATAGAACAGTTTTTTAAACAGATTGAGAAACAAACTGAAAGGATTCTCAGTTCCTGGTTGTTGGACCGCCTTCCTCTTGTCAGCATATGCTGATGACATAGCAGCAATAATAGACGAACAGAACGACATCGACACACTGCACATAATCTCCAGAGACTATGGCATAATATCCTCAGCCAAAATAAACTGGAACAAAAGTGAGGGCCTTTTAATTTAGCACTGGTCATCTAGTGTGCCCAAACTCCCAGGGGGACTCCTTTGGAAAAAAAAAGGTATACCTAGGAAAAGAGTCCTTCATTCATTCATTCATTCATTCAAAAAAAAAAAAAAAAAAAAACTGGGAAAGGACAGTCAGGAGAATAAAAGGTCGTTTAGATAAATGAAAGTGGCTGTTACCAAAGATTTCCAACAGGGGGCGCATGCAAATTATAGACAGGGGGCGCATGTCTGTCAGGGGGCGCATGCAAATTATAGACAACCTGGCAGCACCCTCCCTTTGGCACAAAATAGAATGCAGACTCACAGGTAACATTTTTATCTAAAATTCAGTTGATGATTTTAGATTTTTTGTGGGCCAAGTAACACTGGGTGCCCCAAAGTGTCTTATACCTACGTAAAGATGAAGGAGGGGAGGGAGTAGTGCACCTACAGAGCAGAACCACTGCTTTTCGTTTACAGTTTTTACTGTGGTTTTTAAGCAGTTCAATGTCTTTAATTTGGAAATGTGTGACCAGTACTATTTCACAATCTTTTGGAAATCTGAAACAAACCTTTGTTTTTAATGGACCCTTGAAACTGGACACTTTGGGACTACATGATTTTATCAAATCTTTTTAAAGTGTGGAGACTTTTCAAGACAGAGAGAGCTACAGGCAAAAACTGTAGCGATATCTATGCAGCTCGTCTAGACACTGCAGGCAGTGCCCTTACGCAGACTCTACTAGCATCTTGTCTCATCATGCTGGGACACCTGGTGGACCTGGCTGGACCAGAGCTCAAGAACACCAGTGGAGTAGCTGCCCGGCTGGGATCAAGATCAATACGGATTGTGGCACGACTACTCCAGAGGTGTGTCACAAATGTAAGCATGTCACAAATATGGATTTTACATGGTCGCTGGAAAAATATTTTTAAAAGCCTGTGTTAAGGCTTTTAATAAGAAAAGTCTTAATGGTAGAGTGGACACACAGTGGGGCGCTGTCCTCAGGCTGGGGGAGGAAGAGCGACCACAGTGGAGAACACTCTAAAAGCCACCATTAATGAAAAAGACTGGAGATATACAAAAGGAATCCTGCACGGAATCATAACTGTAAATGCTTTTTTATCTCAGTTCTGTGTCTAGTGACAGGTCATGAGTGTCCCTTCTGTCTCCAGAAAGAGACAATATTTCACACTTTTACTCAGTGTCTCAGACTAAAACCCCTTTTTACCCTTTTGCAGACGGTTTTAAATGTTTTTGACAAATGTTTTTCAGACTTTTATCCTGGGGTAAAATATCCTTAGAAAAGGCAAGCAGAGTGTCGTTATAGGTCAGGCAAAGGTGGGCATCTACATTATTACATCTACATCACTACATCACTACATCTACGTCACTAAATCTACGTCACTACATCACAACATTTACATCACTACATTTAAAGCACTACATCTACATAACTACATCTACATCACTACATTTACATCACTAGATCTACATCATCACATCTACATCACTACATTTACATCACTACACCAACATCACTACATTTACATCACTAGATCTACATCATCACATCTACATCACTACATTTACATCACTACATCTACGTCACTACATTTACATCACTACATCTACATCACTACATCTACGTCACTACATTTACATCACTACATTTACATCACTACATCTACATCACTACATCTACATCACTACACCAACATCACTACATCTACATCACTACATCTACATCACTACATCTACATCACTACACCAACATCACTACATCTACATCACTACATCTACATCACTACATTTACATCACTACACCTACATCACTAAATCTACATCACTACATTTACATCACTACATCTCTACATCACTATACCAACATCACTACACCAACATCACTACATCTACATCACTACATCACTACATCTACATCACTACATCTACATCAGTACATCTACATCACTACATTTACACCACTACATCTACATTACTACATCTACATTACTACATCTACATCACTACATTTACATCACTACATCTACATCACTACATCTACATCACTACATTTACATCACTACATCTACATCACTACATTTACATCACTACATCTACATCACTACATCTACATCACTACATCTACATCACTACATCTACATCACTACATCTACATCAGTACATCTACATCACTACATTTACATCACTACATCTACATTACTACATCTACATCACTACATCTACATCACTACATTTACATCACTACATCTACATTACTACATCTACATCACTACATCTACATCACTACATTTACATCACTACATCTACATTACTACATTTACATCACTACATCTACATCACTACATCTACATCACTACATCTACATCAGTACATCTACATCACTACATTTACATCACTACATCTACATTACTACATCTACATCACTACATCTACATCACTACATTTACATCACTACATCTACATTACTACATCTACATCACTACATCTACATCACTACATTTACATCACTACACCAACATCACTACATCACTACATCTGCATCACTACATCTACATCACTATACCTACATCACTACATCTACATCACTACACCAACATCACTACATCACTACATCTACATCACTTCATCTACATCAATACATTTACATCACTACACCAACATCACTACATCTACATGACTACATCTACATCACTACATCTACATCACTACATCTACATCACTACATCACTACATCTACATCACTACATTTACATCACTACACCAACATCGCTACATCACTACATCTACATCTACATCACTACATCTACATTACTACATCACTACATCTACATCACTACATTTACATCACTACATCTACATCACTACATTTACATCACTACATCTACATCACTACATTTACATCACTACATCTACATCACTACATCACTACATCTACATCACTACATCTACATCACTACATCTACATTACTACATCTACATCACTACATTTACATCACTACATTTACATCACTACATTTACATCACTACATCTACATCACTACATCTACATCAGTACATCTACATCACTACATTTACATCACTACATCTACATTACTAGATCTACATCACTACATTTACATCACTACATCTACATCACTACATCTACATCACTACATTTACATCACTACATTTACATCACTACATTTACATCACTACATCTACATCACTACATTTACATCACTACATCTACATCACTACATCACTACATATACGTCACTACATCTACTTTACTACATCTACATCACTACATTTACCTCACTACACCAACATCACTACATCTACATCACTACATTTACATCACTACATCTACATCACTACATCACTACATATACGTCACTACACCAACATCACTACATCTACATCACTACATTTTCATCACTACATTTACATCACTACATCTACATCACTACATTTACCTCACTACACCAACATCACTACATCTACATCACTACATTTTCATCACTACATTTACATCACTACATTTACATCATTACATCTACATCACTACATTTACATCACTACACCAACATCACTTCATCACTACATCTGCATCACTACATCTACATCACTACATCTACATCACTACACCTACATCACTACATCTACATCACTACATTTACATCACTACATCTACATCACTACATCTACATCACTACATCTACATCACTACACCAACATCGCTACATCACTACACCAACATCACTACATCACTACATCTACATCACTACATCTACATCACTACATCTACATCACTACATCACTACATATACATCACTACATCTACATCACTACATTTTCATCACTACATCTACATCACTACATCTACATCACTACATTTACATCACTACATCTACATCACTACATCACTACATATACATCACTACATCACTACATCTGCATCACTACATCTACATCACTACATCTATATGACTACATCTACATCACTACATTTACATCACTACATCTACATCACTACATCTACATCACTACATCACTACATAGACATCACTACATCACTACATCTACATCACTACATTTTCATCACTACATCTACATCACTACATCTACATCACTACATCTACATCACTACATCTACATCACTACATTTACATCACTACATCACTACATATACATCACTACATCTACATCACTACATTTTCATCACTACATCTACATCACTACATCTACATCACTACATTTACATCACTACATCTACATCACTACATCACTACATATAAATCACTACATCACTACATCTACATCACTACATTTACATCACTACATCTACATCACTACATCACTACATATACATCACTACATCTACATCAGTACATCTACATCACTACATTTACATCACTACATCTACATTACTACATCTACATTACTACATCCACATCACTACATCTACATCACTACATCTACATCACTACATCACTACATCTACATCACTACATTTACATCACTACACCAACATCGCTACATCACTACATCTACATCGACATCACTACATCTACATTACTACATCACTACATCTACATCACTACATTTACATCACTACATCTACATCACTACATTTACATCACTACATCTACATCACTACATCTACATCACTACATCACTACATCTACATCACTACATCTACATCACTACATTTACATCACTACATCTACATTACTACATCTACATCACTACATTTACATCACTACATCTACATCACTACATCTACATCACTACATTTACATCACTACATCTACATTACTAGATCTACATCACTACATTTACATCACTACATCTACATCACTACATTTACATCACTACATCTACATCACTACATTTACATCACTACATTTACATCACTACATCTACATCACTACATTTACATCACTACATCTACATCACTACATCACTACATATACGTCACTACATCTACTTTACTACATCTACATCACTACATTTACCTCACTACACCAACATCACTACATCTACATCACTACATTTTCATCACTACATTTACATCACTACATCTACATCACTACATTTTCCTCACTACACCAACATCACTACATCTACATCACTACATTTACATCACTACATTTACATCACTACATCTACATCACCACACCTACATCACTACATCTACATCACTACATTTACATCACTACACCAACATCACTACATCACTACATCTGCATCACTACATCTACATCACTACACCTACATCACTACATCTACATCACTACATTTACATCACTACACCAACATCACTACATCACTACATCTGCATCACTACATCTACATCACTACACCTACATCACTACATCTACATCACTACATTTACATCACTACATCTACATCACTACATCTACATCACTACACCAACATCGCTACATCACTACACCAACATCACTACATCACTACATCTACATCACTACATCTACATCACTACATTTACATCACTACTTTACTACATATACATCACTACATCTACATCACTACATTTTCATCACTACATCTACATCACTACATCTACATCACTACATTTACATCACTACATCTACATCACTACATCACTACATATACATCACTACATCACTACATCTACATCACTACATTTTTATCACTACATCTACATCACTACATCTACATCACTACATCTACATCACTACATCCACATTACTACATCACTACATATACATCACTACATCACTACATCTACATCACTACATCTACATCACTACATCTACATCACTACATTTACATCACTACATCACTACATATACATCACTACATCTACATCACTACATATACATCACTACATCTACATCACTACATTTTCATCACTACATCTACATCACTACATTTTCATCACTACATATACAGTGAGGAAAATAAGTATTTGAACACCCTGCTATTTTGCAAGTTCTCCCAATTAGAAATCATGGAGGGTCTGAAATTGTCATCGTAGGTGCATGTCCACTGTGAGAGACATAATCTAAAAAAAAAATCCAGAAAACACAATATATGATTTTTAAACTATTTATTTGTATGATACAGCTGCTAATAAGTATTTGAACACCTGAGAAAGTCAATGTTAATATTTGGTACAGGAGCCTTTGTTTGCAATTACAGAGGTCAAACGTTTCCTGTAGTTTTTCACCAGGTTTGCACACACTGCAGGAGGAATTTTGGCCCACTCCTCCACACAGATCTTCTCTAGATCAGTCAGGTTTCTGGCCTGTCGCTGAGAAACACGGAGTTTGAGCTCCCTCCAAAGATTCTCTATTGGGTTTAGGTCTGGAGACTGGCTAGGCCATGCCAGAACCTTGATATGCTTCTTACAGAGCCACTCCTTGGTTATCCTGGCTGTGTGCTTCAGGTCATTGTCATGTTGGAAGACCCAGCCTCGACCCATCTTCAATGCTCTAACTGAGGGAAGGAGGTTGTTCCCCAAAATCTCGCAATACATGGCCCCGGTCATCCTTTCCTTAATACAGTGCAGTCGCCCTGTCCCATGTGCAGAAAAACACCCCCAAAGCATGATGCTACCACCCCCATGCTTCACAGTAGGGATGGTGTTCTTGGGATGGTACTTATCATTCTTCTTCCTCCAAACACGTTTAGTGGAATTATGACCCAAAAGTTCTATTTTGGTCTCATCTGACCACATGACTTTCTCCCATGACTCCTCTGGATCATCCAAATGGTCATTGGCAAACTTAAGACGTTCCTGGACATGTGCTGGTTTAAGCAGGGGAACCTTCCGTGCAATGCATGATTTCAAACCATGACGTCTTAGTGTATTACCAACAGTAACCTTGGAAACGGTGGTCCCAGCTCTTTTCAGGTCATTGACCAGCTTCTCCCATGTAGTTCTGGGCTGATTTCTCACCTTCCTTATGATCATTGAGACCCCACGAGGTGAGATCTTGCATGGAGCCCCAGTCCGAGGGAGATTGACAGTCATGTTTAGCTTCTTCCATTTTCTAATGATTGCTCCAACAGTGGACCTTTTTTCACCAAGCTGCTTGGCAATTTCCCTGTAGCCCTTTTCAGCCTTGTGGAGGTGTACAATTTTGTCTCTAGTGTCTTTGGACAGCTCTTTGGTCTTGGCCATGTTAGTAGTTGGATTCTTACTGATTGTATGGGGTGGACAGGTGTCTTTATGCAGCTAACGACCTCAAACAGGTGCATCTAATTTAGGATAATAAATGTAGTGGAGGTGGACATTTTAAAGGCAGACTAACAGGTCTTTGAGGGTCAGAATTCCAGCTGATAGACAGGTGTTCAAATACTTGTTTGCAGCTGTATCATACAAATAAATAGTTTAAAAATCATATATTGTGATTTCTGTTTTATTTTTTTTTTATTATGTCTCTCACAGTGGACATGCACCTACGATGACAAATTCAGACCCCTCCATGATTTCTAAGTGGGAGAACTTGCAAAATAGCAGAGTGTTCAAATACTTATTTTCCTCACTGTACATCACTACATCTACATCACTACATTTTCATCACTACATTTACATCACTACATTTACATCACTACATCTACATCACTACATCACTACATATACATCACTACATCACTACATCTACATCACTACATTTACATCACTACATCTACATCACTACATTTACATCACTACATCTACATCACTACATTTACATCACTACATCTACATCACTACATCACTACATCTACATCACTACATCTACATCACTACATCTACATCACTACATTTACATCACTACATCTACATTACTACATCTACATCACTACATTTACATCACTACATCTACATCACTACATTTACATCACTACATCTACATCACTACATTTACATCACTACATCTACATCACTACATCACTACATCTACATCACTACATCTACATCACTACATCTACATCACTACATTTACATCACTACATCTACATTACTACATCTACATCACTACATCTACATCACTACATTTACATCACTACATCTACATTACTACATCTACATTACTACATCTACATCACTACATTTACATCACTACATCTACATCACTACATTTACATCACTACATCTACATCACTACATTTACATCACTACATCTACATCACTACATCTACATCACTACATCTACATCACTACATTTACATCACTTCATCTACATCACTACACCTACATCACTACATCTACATCACTACATTTACATCACTACACCAACATCACTACATCACTACATCTGCATCACTACATCTACATCACTACATCTACATCACTACACCTACATCACTACACCTACATCACTACATCTACATCACTACATTTACATCACTACATCTACATCACTACATCTACATCACTACATCTACATCACTACATCACTACATCTACATCACTACATTTTCATCACTACATCTACATCACTACATTTACCTCACTACACCAACATCACTACATCTACATCACTACATTTTCATCACTACATTTACATCACTACATTTACATCACTACATCTACATCACTACACCTACATCACTACATCTACATCAATACATTTACATCACTACACCAACATCACCACATCACTACATCTGCATCACTACATCTACATCACTACATCTACATCACTACATCTACATCACTACATCTACATCACTACATTTACATCACTACATCTACATCACTACATCTACATCACTACATTTACATCACTACATCACTACATCTACATCACTACATTTACATCACTACACCAACATCACTACATCACTACATGTACATCACTACATCTACATCACTACACCAACATCGCTACATCACTACACCAACATCACTACATCCCTACATATACATCACTACATCTACATCACTACATTTTTATCACTACATCTACATCACTACATTTACATCACTACATCACTACATATACATCACTACATCACTACATCTACATCACTACATTTTCATCACTACATCTACACGACTACATCTACATCACTACATTTACATCACTACATCTACATCACTACATCACTACATATACATCACTACATCACTACATCTACATCACTACATTTTCATCACTACATCTACATCACTACATCTACATCACTACATTTACATCACTACATCACTACATATACATCACTACATCTACATCACTACATTTTTATCACTACATCTACATCACTACATCTACATCACTACATTTACATCACTACATCTACATCACTACATCACTACATATACATCATTACATCACTACATCTACATCACTACATTTACATCACTACATCTACATCACTACATCACTACATCTACATCACTACATCTACATCACTACATTTACATCACTACATCTACATCACTACATTTACATCACTACACCAACATCACTACATCTACATCACTACATTTTCATTACTACATTTACATCACTACATTTACCTCACTACACCAACATCACTACATCTACATCATTACATCTACATCACTACACCAACATCACTACATCACTACGTCTACATCACTACATCACTACACCAACATCACTACATCTACATCACTACATCTACATCACTACACCAACATCACTACATCTACATCACTAAACTTTCATCAATACATTTACATCACTACATCTACATCACTACATTTACCTCACTACACCAACATCACTACATCCACATCACTACACCAACATCACTACATCACTACGTCTACATCACTACATCTCTACATCTACATCACTTTTACAAGAAAACAGACAAGTTAATATATGAAAAAATCTGGTGCCACAAAGCAGCACTGTGTTCGGTACTTAATGATCAACTGCATTGTGCACATACTTTCTTTTAAAAACATCGTTCCTTTTTTTTTTTTTTTTTTTTACCATATTTACACTATTTATTTATCTATTTATTTATTCATTCATTCATTCATTCACTATTTATTTATTTATTTATTTATTTATTTATTCATTTACTATTTATTTATTTATTTATTTATTTATTTATTTATTTATTTATTTATTTATTTACTTATTTATTCGTTTGTTTGTTAATTTTTTTTAATTTTTTTATTACTTTTTTCTTTATTTTATTTGTCCATCTTTCTTTCTTTTTCTATTGTTTCTTTCTATTCTTTCTTTCTTTCTTTCTTTCTTTCTTTCTTTCTTTCTTTCTTTCTTTCTTTCTTTTTTTTTCTTTCTTTCTTTCTTTCTTTCTTTCTTTCTTTCTTTCTTTCTTTCTTTCTTTCTTTCTTTCTTTCTTTCTTTCTTTCTCTTCCTCCTTCCTGCTTTTCTCAGTTTTACTGGTGTGGCTTTGGGTGAAATTTAGAAGTAGAAGGTTTTCTTCCTTTGTTGTGTTGCATTACAGGAAAAAAAAAGTTGTACAACGCTGTACACTTGAAATCAGAGTGCATTGTGGGTATAGACAAGTGAGCGAAAGTGGAAAGCGTTAAAAATGGAATGCACTGTGTAGGAGACGGAGTGATTTTGGACGCAGCTTCTCACATTTTTTTTATTAGTCTTTCCTTCTGCTTTGGCGGTGCTGGGATGTGAACTCACGACCTTCTGATCACCTTCAGACCTTCATTACTGTTTCCATAGTAACAGATCTGAACCGAGTGTAAGCGATGATGTGCTGAGATCTTTAGGGGATGATGGTTTGACCTGCATGGACGGAGTCTCCAGTGTGAGGGGGGTAGCTGCAGCAGGACAGTGGAGTTTTTTACCAGAGCTGAGATGAAAGAAGCCACATGCCGTTTGAGTCATTCATCTTTACACACACTGTACCATGGTGGAGACAGGAGATGAGTTCAGTGTAAGAACAAGTCCCACATTCACAACTTTCATTCAATAAAACTCTCTCTCTCTCTCTCTCTCTCTCTCTCTCTCTCTCTCTCTCTCTCTCTCTTTCTTTCTTTCTTTCTTTCTTTCTTTCTTTCTTTCTTTCTTTCTTTCTTGCTTTCTTTCTTTCTTTCTCTCTCTCTCTCTCTCTCTCACACACACACACACACACACACACACACACACACACACACACACACACACACACACACTATATACACCCTCCTCCAGAGACGACTCAGGACCTGTGGCTTGAGGAGATAAAAGTAGAGAGAGAAAAAGAGAAAGAACAAAGAGAGTAAATTCTTTCAACAGAAAAAAGCAAGAAGATTCCTTCAGAAGTTCTTCACAAAAGGTGCTTATCATGTCCATCTCCACAGCGCTGCTGTCCCTCATCCTGCTAAGTCTTCTCTTTTCCACAGGTATGACCTCCACAGTGTTCTGCTCCATCAACAACACCATCATCACCTTCCTACCTTCATCATTTATTTTACCATCACCTTCTCAATCACCATCATCTTCACATGACAATCACCTCCAACACCACTTTCTCCATTATGTGTGTTTATCCCTGATGATGAAGCCTGGAGCAGCTGTGGTGAAGAAAAAAAACTCCATTAGATGAACGAGGAAGAAACCGTGAGAGGAACCAGACAAGACTGTGATTATAAAACCTATAGCATACAGAACACTGGAGCGTGAGGAGCACCATGAGCACTGGAGCGTGAGGAGCACCATGAGCACTGGAGCGTGAGGAGCACCATGAGCACTGGAGCGTGTGGTCATGAGTGATGTTCTTCCTGCAGTCGTTTATAAACCTATTCTCAAAGTTTAGGAGATAAATGTGATGAATTAAAGCCAAAGACATCACAGCTTTTAGACCATGAGCTTCATTTCACACTTTTCCTTCATAATATATATATATATGCTCTCAAACATGACACATTTCTCTTTCTTTCTTTCTTTCTTTCTTTCTTTCTTTCTTTCTTTCTTTCTTTCTTTCTTTTATTTTGTCTTTTTAATTTTTTTTAATTCTTTTTTTCTTTCTTTCTTCTATTTTTTTGTCTATTTTATTTTTCTTTCTTTCTTTCTTTCTTTCTTTCTTTCTTTCTTTCTTTCTTTCTTTCTTTCTTTTGTCTATTTTCTTTTTCTTTCTTTCTTTCTTTCTTTCTTTCTTTCTTTCTTTCTTTCTTTCTTTCTTTCTTTCTTTCTTTCTTCTATTATTTTGTCTATTTTATTTTTCTTTCTTTCTTTCTTTCTTTCTTTCTTTCTTTCTTTCTTTCTTTCTTTCTTTCTTTCTTCTATTATTTTGTCTATTTTATTTTTCTTTCTTTCTTTCTTTCTTTCTTTCTTTCTTTCTTTCTTTCTTTCTTTCTTTCTTTCTTTCTTTCTTCTATTATTTTGTCTATTTTATTTTTCTTTCTTTCTTTCTTTCTTTCTTTCTTTCTTTCTTTCTTTCTTTCTTTCTTTCTTCTATTATTTTGTCTATTTTATTTTTCTTTCTTTTTTTCTTTCTTTCTTTCTTTCTTTCTTTCTTTCTTTCTTTCTTTCTTTCTTTCTTTCTTTCTTCTATTATTTTTTCTATTTTATTTTACTTTCTTTCTTTCTTTTTTCCCTTTATTTAATGATTTTGATTATAAATCTTTACAACTCACACAGCAGGTGTATAAAACAATATTAAAACGTAACACTGATGTAATATTTATTTCCACGTGATATTTAGTTTTTCCATACGATTAGATTTCGCGCACGTGATTCAGTTCGTCTGTTTGTCTCCTGTAAGACCTTCTCCACACTGGCTGCTTGTTGGTGATGAGGACATGACGAAATGTCCAGTGTGACTGCAATGTGGTGGGTGAAAAGAGCAGGACCGGAAACAAAGACCACTTGTGTACACAATAAAACTATTTGTTCAGCTCTCCAGAATGAATTAGAAGCCATTCATCATCATCAGTTTCCTCCATCTCCTCAGGGAATGATGGTGTCTATCCTTGGAGAATTGGGGAATCCCTCCCAATTGAATCACGAATTTTCATACCTATGTTTAGATATTGAATTATTATTATTATTATTATAAGGTTAAAAACAGTTTCATCATGTCTCCAGTAAGTTGAGAAATGGGTGTATTCTTTATGCCACCTCTGGGTGGTGCTCTTGGCATACTCGGGATGAAACACAATAGATGCAGATGCAGATGTCCTACACAAATGTGTGCCTTCAACAGTTTGAGAAGTACCACATATGGGTGGAAAAGTCAAGTTTACCAGTATTTTTGCAGCCCAACTTAATTAATCTAGAGTTTCGTATTAATTGTTCTAATTACATAGCGTTGAGGAATCTACCGAGGAAGGAGACATCAGTTTCAGGAATACAGTATTGGGAAGCACCTGGTTTCTTATAACGTTGTTAGCTAAAGTAACCTAGCAAGCCTAGCTAGCTGACTAGCATTTAACAAAACTCCAGCTAGTTCCCATGTAACAGCGTAAATATATTTTAGAATCTAATTTGCATTTCTTCATCTCACCCACTGTTTTTCCAGAAGGTGTTTACTGGCCATCACGGGGTTTCAGTGTCTTTAGCACAGCATATAACAGTGTGTGTGTGTTTAAGCACCATGCCATTGTCATCGTCATCATCATCATCATCTCGTTCTCTGTGTGTTTCTCAGTGGTGTGTCTCAACTGTTACGAGTGCGAGTATCCGAACAATCCAATCACATGCGTGAAGCTCACTAAGAAATGTGCTGCAGGTGAGCGCTGCCTTTACAGCACCTCCATGACCAAAATAGGTGAGAACACACACGCACACACACACACACACACACAGCCTGGGGAAACTGAAACTCACTTGCTGGGATCAACTGGTCAGGGCCGGGTCTAGGATTGATGTTTAAAGAAAGTGTGGAGAGTTCAGTCTGGTTCTAGCTGGTCAGGTTTGAGAGTGTGGTTGTAGTAAGTCAGGTTGATATCTCTCAGGTTTGATAGTCTGCTTCTACCTGGTCAGAGGTTTGATAGTCTGGTTCTTGCTTGTCAGAGGTTTCATAGTCTGGTTCTTGCTGGTCAGAGGTTTGATAGTCTGGTTCTTGCTGATCAGAGGTTTGATAGTCTGGTTCCTGCTGGTCAGAGGTTTCATAGTCTGGTTCTTGCTTGTCAGAGGTTTTATAGTCTGGTTCTTCCTGGTCAGAGGTTTGATAGTCTGGTTCTTGCTGGTCAGAGGTTTCATAGTCTGGTTCTTGTTGGTCAGAGGTTTGATAGTCTTGTTCTAGCTGGTCAGGGGTTTGATATTCTGGTGCTAGCTGGTCAGGTTTTATAGTCTGGTTGAAACATTGGTTTTATCTGGCACCCAAACTAGCCAACCTGGTAGACCAGCCTGGTGAACACTAACCCAAGCTAAAGCAGGTGGTGTTTCTGTAAATGCTAGTCTGCTAGCTGTTTGTACACAAAACACTGTTGGTTACAGTGAAGGTATACAATAAAACAAAACTGAACTTGCTGGTTGTTTTCTCCTCAGGCTCCAAAGTTGCTGTGTTGAAAATGAAGAGATGTGCCACAGCGTCTATGTGTGATGTCACAAAAAAAAAAATATCGAAGGATTCATCTTTAGACACACCACACACTGCTGTGACACTAACATGTGTAATGCTGCAGTCCCGCTGGGAACCCCCTACTGGACCAGGACAGTACTGAGCCTTGTTGGCATGTCACTCACCATCCTGCTGGCATCAGCATGAAACCACACCCACGCTCACACTTACTACATAAATATTTACTGTCCAAATGATTAGTACACCTGCTTGTTTATGCATATATCAGCCAATAACGTGGTGGCAGCAGCACAAGGCATGCAATCTGGCCTCATTTTGCTTTTAAGAACAATGCATTTCCAACCACAGAATTGTCACTCAATGTTTTTTGTTTTTCACACCAATCTGTGTAAAATCTAGGGACTGTTGTGTAAAAAAAACAGAGCAAGAGATCAGCAGATTCTACTCAAAAACTCAAACCAACCCATCTAGCACCAATCTTACAGTTAAAGACTCATATAAGATGTAAAAATTACTTAAAGATCTCCATCTTCAAGATCTTGCTGTAACTGTTCAGCTAATAAGTGCATGAATGAGCAGATGTGTAGGTGTTCCTAATGCACACTATATGGGTAAACGTCAGGTACTGGTGAGGAGACCTGGGGTGCAGTCAACGTTCAAATTCATCCCAATAGGGTTGGAGCACTGTAGCAGGAGATCTTCCACATCTTACAAACCATGAAAAGCAGGTCTTCATGTAGCTGGATTTGTGCACAGGGGCATTGTCATGCTGGGACATGTTTGGGTCTCCTAGTTCAAGTGAAGGGAAAATTTCCAGCTACTGTATCCAAAGACGTCCTGCATAATTGGTTGGCTCCAACTTTGTAAGTTTTGAGAAGAAACCTACAGCTGGGAAAGTCAGGTGTCGCAGTACTTGTATCTATATAGTGTACAAATCCTTTTGAACTCACAACCTTTTGATCAGAAGTCTAACATCATAACCACTTAACCACTGCTTCCCATTACAAGAACATGTGAGTGTTGCCCTCTACAGGTTACCAATGAGGAGGAAATGTCCATGTTCTGGCAACTGTTACTAAGAAAAAGACTCAGTGGCTAAATGATAATACTTCTGATGTTGTTAGATGATCTAATCGCCTGTACCTCGTAAATAAAAACGGCCATTAGATCGTTTCACTTCTTTATTACGGCCTGGGGGTTTTTCTTTGCATTTATTAAAAGCATACAGAAGACACATGCACACACATACAGCTATTTATACTGGATTGTCTAACCATCGCGGCTGTGCACAAGCGTTGATATATCGGTGTGTACACACCCAGCAGAGAGAGGAAGGAAATTACAGTGTGAGGAGACGGAGAGAGGAGGGAGAAACGAGCGAGGGGCAGGAGGAGGAGGAGGTTTTCCTCTCGTGTGGTGGACAATCGCACTTCTCTATTTTTACAGGAAACCTGCGCGTGGTCTTGCTTCAGAAAACCGCAACGTGCAAAACACTCGGTGTGTTGAAACAGAGCCGGAGATGAACTACACAGACGCCTTTATCCAGGGTGACTTACATCTTTCTCATTCACACAACGGAGCAGCTATGGGGTTAAGGGCCATGCTCAGGGGCCCAGCACTGGCAGCTTGGTGTGGTTGGGATTTAAACTCACAACCTGATCCAAAGTCCAACACTCCCACCTACGAAGAAACGTTCTTAAATGCAGGGATTCACACTCACGTGCCAATAAAAACAAATATATAAAATCGTACAAAAATAGAAATGATTGATTCTGCGCTCTGTTTGATTTGCGTCCAATCGTATGCTCTGAAGATGACGTTCATCTCGCTCTGAGAACGTGACTGGAAGGGACAGATCGCTCTCGGATAGCGGCAAGGGTGCATCAACTGTACAGCTTACTGTGTGTGTGTGTGTGTGTGTGTGTGTGTACACACTTAAAAATTCCCCTCCAGTATCTTCAGCTTGTATGTTGCTGTTACAAAGCAATGGAGCATGTTAATGCTTTTAAGGCACACGTGTGTATGTGTGTGTATGTGTGTTCTCTACCTGCATATAAAATCTAATACCGATACGGCACATGGTATGAGCTGTGGCTCAAATTCTGAAATGCGACACCTTGCACCATTGTGTACGGAAGGCCGTGTGTGTGTGTGTGTGTGTGTGTAAAACCCTGACTGCCCTGTTGGCCCTATGAGCACACAGGGTGGTTTGAAGCTCCAGAAATAGCTGGTTTGAGATCTAGCTCCTAGCCTGAGTGTGTGGTTTTCGAGGTGTGAATATTAGTCATGGCGAACTGCTGGCTCGCTCCGTCGCCATGACGACACACAGCTGCACGTTGGTTTCGTTCTCAGGAGGGAAAAAAAAAAAAAAAAAAAAAGGACAGACAGACGTCTTGGCATGATTGGCGCAAAAAATCGCTCTGTAGCAGTGGCCGCGTGGCGTCAAGCTAAAGATCAATTTGAATTACGAGCTCGGTCGAGTTTGTGAATGGATGGCTCTACCTACATTGAGCCCCACCCCTTATTTCTAGCGCGTGTGTGCGCGTGTGTAGCTAAGCGTGTGCAGATAAACGAGCCTCACTGTTGTGAATGAAGACACTTTCACGCTAGCTAGATTGTAACTTCAGTCATGCGTGGTGTTGCCTAGCAGCAGTAATCTCACGTCATAGGCACAACGTTATGAGTTTTGTTAAAAAAAAAAAAAAAAAAAAACCTTTTAGAAGAAAAAAAAACATTTATACGGGGAGCGTGAATTCTGATTTAGCGTGACCAATTACTATTAGCGATTTTAAACTGTTCCTTTAAAATACAGAAGTGCAAACCAAAAAAAAAAAAAAAAGAAGTGTGTGTGTGTGTGTGTGGTGTATATATACAAAACTGTGTGTGTGTTTATTTGAGCGCTTTAACGACAGACGAGTAGGCGATGTGGATCTCGGCGTCGCTCGGACACGTGGAGGAGAATTCCTCACGCGAGTATGCAGCATCCAGGTATCGCCATAGCGACACAAGTGAACGAGGGATGGAGAAATCCCGAAACTTCTGACATACCACCTGAAAGACGGAGAGAGAAAGCGTTAGCGACGTTAACTCTATTAGACGGGTGTGTGTGTATGTGTGTGGTAGCTTGGGTAGCTGCGATGCATCACCTTTACGATGTGTAACTTGGGCAGAAGGTTGCAGTCGGCCAGTGTGAGTTCCTGTCCGTCCAGGAAGGGGCGGGTTGAGGTGGTGACCTCATCGGCACTGTTTTCATCAATCTCGTCTGGAAGAGGAGAGCTGAGGTAATCGTCCAGCTTCTTCAGAGCCTTCAGCAGACCTTTCTCCAGGTCTACACACACACACACACACGATCAGTTTTTCATTGAATTTTTTTTATCAAGATCATGATCATCATCAGAGTAGGACTCACTGTCATTCATGCCAGGGTTAGAGTTCTTGATGTAGGCAGAGAATTTGGAGAAGACGTCCATGCCAGCGGTGTTTGATTCTGGGTTACGAGCAGCCAGGCGAGGATACCTGCAGGGTGTGCGTTGGGCAGCAACCAAAAAAAGACCAACAAAGGTTAGGAAGAGTGGCAGATCAACTGTCAATCATCCATCAAACAACCCATTCATCCATAAAACCATTTACCCATCCATCCATCAAACCACTTACCCATCCATACATCCATCCATCCATCCATCCATCCATCCATCCATAAAACCACTTACCCATCCATCCATCTATCTTACTTATCCATTCTTCCATCAAAATGACTGATCTATCCATTCATCAAACCACTTATCCATCTCTGTTCATCCATTTACCCATCCAATGCTAATCAATCATTTCAGTCATCCAACATACTGTACCACCTACCCAAACCACATTCCCACCCATCCAACAACATACCCATCTATCCATCCATTTACCTATCCAACTAATGGGTATATAATAATCGATCGATCCAGCCATCTTACCTCTACATTCATCCATCAAACCTCGTACCAATCTATCCATCCATTTAATTTACCCATCCATTCATTACTCAAACCACCTACACATCCAACATCCATCCATTTATTTATTCATTCAGTTCTTCATCCATCCATCCATCTGCAACTGCATCATCTCTAAATGTATCCCTCCCCAAGTCTCCATCCACCCAATAATCCTCTACTCAGTCATTCATCCATTATCCACTGTTACTAGATTCCCCAATCACCTATTTACAAAAAAACATCCATTCATCTCTCCATTCTCCACCAGACCACTGGTATTAATGGAAAAAGCTGTTAATGATGAAGTACGAATTGAATAAAGAAATGTAAAGATGGACAGATGGACTAATAAATCATGTTTCTCTCCTGGTACTGCTCACAGAGACACAAACACGAGTGGGGGGAAAAAAAAGTAACGCACAGATTAAAAAAAAGAAAAAAAGTAAATGGAGAGAAAGTGTACTTAGGAGGGCAGAGGTGATCCTCCAGAAACTCCTCGATCTTGTTGGTGTCCGTTTTCACTTCCCGTCCGTAGAGCAGAAATGGAGGCTGGGCTCCTGGAGCAAGGTCCTTCAGGACGTCCGGCTTCCTGAAGTTTATTTACACATTTCATTCTTTTAATACAGAGCTCAAGACGCTGTACAGACGTGTGTGTGTGTGTGTGTGTGTGTGTGTGTGTGTGTGTGTGTGTGTGTGTGTGTGTGTGTGTGTGTGTTTATAAAAAACAACTGAAATGTGAAAGGAAGGTGTATAAACAGAATACATTCTGTGTAAAGTGAAAGCAGAAGTCAAGCAAGTGATAAAACACACACACACACACACACACACACACACACACACACACACACACACACACCTCTTCATGTCGACGGTAGTCACATTGAAAGTCACTCCTTTAAGCCATAGCACCATGAAGAGCCTCTGAGAGAAAGGACAATTCCCAATGCTCTGTCCATCACTGCCCGCCTACACACACACACACACACACACACTTTTAACTCAGGTCACTGAAATCACACTTGACCGTTTTGTTGATCTGAGAAAGCAAAATGTAATACAACAGTATTATATATATATATATATATATATATATATATATATATATATATATATATATATATATATATATATATATATATATATATATATATATTATATACACACACACACACACACACACACACACACACACACACACACACACACACACACACACACACAACTTTTAACGGAAGAGTCCTATCTGTTCTTTTTCACTTCTCCACTCTCTCTCCATAATGTCCCAGTATAACAATGGGGAATCTGATACAGAGCAGAATAAACATCCTTATTTCCTCACAGCGTTGCTGCTGAACAGATGGTCGGTGTGTTAGCCTTTATACACTCACTTTGTTTTGTCTGTGTGTGTGTGTGTGTGTTTTGTTGGTATAATGTTTGCATTATGTTCCTTGATGCTATCAGCTTTATTTTCCAGCTATTTATGGCACAGTGCTGATTAGCATCTAGCGAAAACTTTTACTCTTCATTTATTTAATGTCTTATTCTGAGGTAAACTACTGAGAACAACTCGCTGTCGGTCAGATTCTTTATGACGACACGCAGGCTAGTTAAGTAGGTAACTTGCTAATTAACTAGCATTTTAAACAAGTCTGCCATCTCGTTGGTTATATATTTTTCATCTTTTCTTGCTAAGTACGAGGTCACTATTCTTCCGAACAACCGAGCAGTGGTCACTCTCGTTTTCAACAACCAATTACTGGTCAATATTGTTCTCAACAACCAATCATTGATCACTGACGCCCTCAACAACTAATCACTAGTTAATATTGTTCTCAACAACCAACCACTGGTCAATACTGCACAAACAAAAAAAAAAATTACTGATTAATATTAGATTAGATTTAACTTTTTTATTGTGCAGGGTACATGTACTGAGCCAATGAAATGCAGTGAGCATCTAACCACAAGTGCATAAGTGCTCATTTACAATAAATAACAGTAAATAAATAGGGTATGAGGTGCATATGTACAGGGATGAGGGGGTGAGGGGGTACAGAAGGTGCAGTGGGTAATAATATATGGTATATATTTTATATATAACCAATATACTGTGGGAAAATTATGCATAGAAGGGCATGTCAGGAGATAATATACTCAAAAGTTATGTACAAGTATGACTGTATGTATGATACAGTATAAATATGGCGCAAAAATGCGTAGTGGAACCAATATTGTTCTCAACAACCAATTACAGGTCTGCATTGTTCCAAACAACCAATCACTGGTTAGCATTTTGCATCAACCAATCACAACCATTGTTCTCAATATCTGGTCAAATGCTGACAGAAATGAGAACGTATTGTAAAAAAACGTTTTCAGAACCACGAACACAGCTTGCTTTCTATACAAACTTAACAATGTCATTTCCTGTTCTGATCGAACGCTTTCAGTCGCACAGGTTTCAGAACACGATCCGAATCCAAGTCCCACAGAGCCTTCCAGCCACCATTTTCAACACGCCAAGGTACCTTCTTTTTTACAAAAAGAGTAGACACTTCTCTGACATTGACACGACCTTGGATGGCTCTTAGTGTGCGCAAGCATCTGTACTATCCTGTAATGAAATAATGTACGCTTGAAGAGGTCTTTAGGTGGACGGGATGGCATCGAATCGACAAGGCCTGAGTGCGGAAACAGGGGGAGAAGCGAAAGAGGCCGGGCGTTGAACAATACCTGCTTTCATAGCGAAGGGAAAGGAGGACAAAAACACACACTTTCCTCCTTCCACACAATGGCCGCTTTATTTAGGTGCCTCTTTACCTCAAGCCTGGGAAACCACACAGTTCCTTGGGACTTGAAATCACTTTCCTCCACCTCCTCCCTTTCTTTCTCTCACTTTTTCTCTTGTGAGAAAAAGGAGGGACAACGCCCCTCTTTTTGGATGAAGATTTTATTTTTATAGCTATAAATCTACACAGAAATACCACACATTCAAGTTATGGGATACAAAATGGCGGCGTCCGTTAGAAAGAAAAAATCCGTTAAAAAATTGTTTTTTTCAAATTCAAACTTTTTTTGTCGTTGAAGGATGTGAAAAGGCCGCGTCTCAACAACCCGCGCGCTCCCTACATTAGTGCACTACGCGTCGCTGTGACCCTAACGCACATCTAGGGCACTCGATGTTCCCCAGGTGGCTATTTGGGACGCAGTTAGACACCTTGCACTAAACGGTCTAAAGCATTAGCGTGGATCAGGTGGATTTATTTATATATTTATTCTGCTTTTAATAAAAGGGAAAAAAAAAAACATTTTCTGACACAATATTTCATTATCAGGCCTCAAATGATCAAATACACGTTCGAAATAAAATTAGAGTGTAAAAACTAGGCTGTGAAAATATTATAATGTTTGTAATGGATATTATGAGACTATAGAGATGCCTCCCTGGTATAAAATATAACTCTTTTAGGATAAAAAAAAAAAAAACCCAAACACTCAGAATTATAACAATCATACTTTAACTTTTCTCCATCATCCGCCAACTCACCTTCACAAAGAGCTCAATCTCCGGTTGGTTTCCTTCACTCATTTTCTCTTCACTTTAATCCTTTACGCACAAAATGTCAAAATCAGGATTCTGTAAATTACTTTTTTTTAATGAAAAAAAGTTTTTGGGTGAAAATGCGCGTCACGGATCCGCTCCGAGCTGCACTTCCGGTCGGAATAACGTTACAGAATTCGGCTCGAATTTCCCAGGAACCGTTCGGATGTCCACCTGAGCATCCAGCTGGAGATCCTCTCTGAGAATATCACACTTTATATCTCACACTTCTGTGTTTCTTTTCTGAGACTCATGGACGCCAGCCCACTTCCACACTTCCTCTCAGCGCTCAGCTCAGCTCAGCTTAGCTCCGTCTCCCCGGGTAACCGCAAAGCAGATTAGCCGGAAGAGACGCTCGCTTCCGTTAACACGTGCGCGCGTCCGCCATCTTGGAAAGGTCCGCGTTTCACTTCCACAGTTGTGTTTCTTGTACAGTTGTAGGACACCCACAGTGGGAGGTTCGTGTGGCGTATACAGTGAATAAAGTGTGGTTTTGGACACGCCCACTATGGACTGATGTGAATAGGACGTGAATTGGGACATGCCCCCACAGTGGACTGATATGAATAGAACATGGATTGAGACATGCCCTCACAGTGGACGGATGTGAATAGGACATGGATTGGGACTTACCCACAGTGGCCTTATGTGAATTGGGACATGCCCCCACAGTGGACTGATGTGAATAGGACATGGATTGGGACTTACCCACAATGGCCTTATGCGAATAGGATGTGAATTGGGACATGCCCCCACAGTGTACTGATGTGAATAGGACATGGATTGGGACATACCCACAGTGGCCTTATGTGAATTGGATGTGAATTGGGACAATCCTCACAGTGGACCGCTATTAATAGACATGAATTGTAACATGCCCACAGTGGACTGCTGTGAATAGGATATGGATTGGGACATGTCCACAATGGACTGCAGTGAATAGGACATGATTTGGGACATACCCACAGTGGACTGCAGTGAATAGGACACAGATTGGGACATGTCCACAGTGGATTGATGATGGTGAGTTTGTGGAATATACAGGTGGTTTCAAAAAGATTAGACACTAATGCTGTAACACGTTTGCGATTTCAGAGATTACAGAGATCCGGCGTGAATCGCAGAAGGTTCCAGAAGAACACTGGGTAAGCTGTATTGCTGTTCAAGGGGACTATTTTAAAGGTGATTGTGTGGAAAGCTAGGTAAATAAAGTACTTTCTTGTAAACAGATGATATCACCTTGATACCACCTTGTATAGTGAATGGGATGTGGTTTGGGACACGCCCACAGTGGACTGATGAGGTGTGTGTCTGTGTTTATTTGTATTGCACTTTTAAAAATGGACATTGTCTCAAAGCAGCTTTACACAGATATTGTGGTAAGAAAGAATTAATAAAAATGTTCTTTATAAGTGTAAGCTTGTCTCTAATGAGTGAGCAAGTGGTGACTGTGGTGAAGGAAAAACTCCTTTAGAAAGAAACCTTGAGAGGAACCAGACTCAGGAGGAAACCCATCCTCATCTGGGTGTCACCGAATGATCATTTATTACAGATAAACGATGTTGCGGTGTGCAGTGATGGTGATCAGATGCAAACTGTAGTCCTGAGTCAGTGTAGCAGACTGTTGACATTAACTACAGTCCAATCCATTCTCAAAGCTCCTGTTCTTACTCTGGAATTTCATGGATTCCCAGACCGTAAATAAGAAACATCCCCAACTGCACAAAGTGGCCTCAAATCAAAGAAAAACACCATCCATAGGCAGATCCAAGGAGAGGAGAGGGGCAGGAGCACTGAGGTCCACTGGTACCTCAGGAGCATGTTTAACTTGCCCAAGAGAGAGAAAGAGAGAGAGAGAGAGAGAGAGAGAGATTACCGATAAAAGGCTTGACTAAATAAATATGTTTTCAGCCTCGACTTAAACACTGAGACTGTGTCTGAGTACTAAAGACTAATTGGAAGGTTGTTCCATAACTGTGGGGTTTTATAAATAAAAGATCCGCCCCTTGCTGTAGTCAATTATTTGAGGTACCAACAAACAGTCAAGTCAAGTCAAGTGTATTTCTATTGCTGGTACTGGTACATACTGGTACAGAAGTTCACTCAGATACTGTGGTGTGAGACCGTTAAGTGCTTTATACGTCAGTAGTAGTATTTTATAATCAGTGTGAGATGTAATTGGGAGCAGTGTAGATGATTAAAACAGTAGTGATGTGGTCATATTTCCTAGATCTAGTGAGGACTCTTGCTGCTGCATTCTGAACTAACTGAAGCTTATTTATGCACTTACTCCAACACCCAGACAGTGAAGCATTACAGTAGTCTAATGTAGATGTTACAAAAGCATCAACTAGTTTTTCTGCATCCTGTAACAACATCATATTTCTAATTAAAGCAATATTTCTAAGGTGAAAGAAGGAGATCCTGGTAATTTTATTTAAGTGAGCCTCAAAGGAAAGACTCAGGTCAATAATCACACCAAGGTCTTTGACTGCTGTACACACTGAGACGGAAACACCATCCAGAGATGCTACAAAGAGTTTTGCAGAAGCTCAAGCATCCACTGTCTAATGTCCTTCACACACTCCTCAACATTGTTAAGATGATCTCTCATCTGGCTTTTCTGAAATATACAGCTGTGAATCATCAGCATAGCAATGGAAGCGAATACCATGTTTACGTATAATTTCCCCCCAGAGGCAGCAGATATAAAGAGAAAAGCAGTGGGCCTAAGACAGATCCTTGCGGAACTTTACCTCAGAGAGTGTGGAGAACTCACCATTTACATCCACAAACTGATAGCGATCAGTCAGATAAGACCTGAGCCAGGCGAGAGCATTTTCCAGTCTAGCAAGTAGGAGATTATGATCAATGGTTTCAAAAGCTGCACTAAGATGAGGCAACACAAGAGACAAAAGCCTGATCAGATGGCAATAACAGGTCATTCACTACTTTAACTAGCGCCGTCTCTGTGCTATGATGAGCCCTAAATCCTGACTGATATATTTTGAAATTTTTATTCCAAAGTAGCTGTGAGCAGAACTGCTGTGCTACAACCTTTTCTAGAATCTTGGAAATAAAGTGGAGGTTTGATATTGGACTGTAGTTGGACAGCTGACAGGGTGAAGGTCAGGTTTCTTTTGTAGGGGGTTGATAACTGCCAGTTTGAACCCAGGCATTAGAGTTGCACAAGCTAGTGCACTCTTAGTGCCGGTCCCAAACCCGGACAAATGGGGAGGGAATGAGAAAGTGCAGGAGAGCAAAGGGAGAAAGAGGTGACAAAACAGAATTGGGATCGACAGAGTGATGAGAAAAGTAGGCAGGAGAACAAGGAGATGCGGCAGCAGGTGAAGAGGGATGTGGCGAAAGCCAAGGAAAAGGCATATGAGGAGCTGTAGGAGAAGTTGGAAGGAAGGAGAAAAGGATTCATACCGATTGTCCAGGCAGAGGGACTGAGCTGGGAAGGATGTGCTGCAAGTTAGAGCAATAGAGGATGGAGATGGAAATGTGTTGACTAGTGAGGAGAGTGTGTTGAGAAGATGGAGGGAGTATTTTGAGCAGCTGATGAATGAGGAAAATGAGAGAGAAGGTTGGATGGTGTGGAGATGGTGAAGCAGGAAGTGGATAGGATTAGTAAGAGGTTAAGATGATGAAGAGTGGGAAGTCGGGTGGACCAGATGACATACTTGTAGAAGCATTGAGATGTTTAGGAGAGATGCAGTGGAGTTTTTAACCAGGTTGTTCAACAAGATTTTGGAAGGTGAGAAGATGCCTGAGGAATGGAGAAGGAGTGTGCTGGTACCGATCTTTAACAATAAGGGAGATGTGCAGACCTGCAGTAACTACAGGGGAATAAATCAGTCACACCATGAGGTTATGTGAAAGAGTAGTGGAAGCCAGGCTGAGAGAAAAGGTGACCATCTGTGAGCAACAGTATGGTTTCATGCCGAGGAAGAGCACCACAGACGCATTATTTGCTTTGAGACTGTTGATGCAGAAGATGGAGAATGTTTGGATTAATATGAAGCGTCTGGATTTTTTTTGCTTGATGTTTACATGGATACATCCCATCATTACAGGCCAACCTTGTCTTCAAAATCACTCCAATTATCTATGAAGCCTATATATTGTTTTTGGAGCACCATTCGGAACATCCAGAAGTTCAGTGACCATAACCTGCTGTAAGCTACATCACCACACCGCATTGGGATGGGGCCAGATTATATTACAGCATGGGACATTGCCTTCGCTAATTTACACGCCTCTATAATGTTACACTTAGTAACCCCTGACTGAAGTTCTTGTGAATAGGGTGTGTTTAATGCTCTACGTTCAGCTTCAAGGTCATTGTAATGTACCACACAATAGCATACACAAGGTGGCGCCTTTGACACATATTAATACAATAATTCCAGGATCAGTGTGGAAACAGCAGGTAAGTGTTGATGCAGGGGATTCAAGTGGAGTGTATTAAGTGTGTTATGCAGTGTGTGTAAATGCTGAGTGTGTTCTCTGAGTGTGTAAATGTTGTGTATACTCTGATTGTGTATATGCTGTGTATACTCTGAGTGTGTATATGTTGTGTCTATACTCCGAATGTGTATATGTTGTGTGTATATGTTGTGTGTATGCCCTTTGTGCATATATACTGGATGAACCTGGGTGTGGTTCCTCACAGGGTGTGGTGGAACAGTATAGTATAGGGACACTCTGTTCCCAGTGAGTGTTTTCCGAACTCATAATTTTTTCACATCAATCTTTTCAGTTTTTGCACCTTGCACCCTCCCTGAGTTCCCGTGTCCTCAGATTAACTGACCTGACGCTTCTTTTTTGACCCCATGTGGAATAAATGCTCTGCAGACACACAGCATGACTCAGTCTAAGCGACTCTCCTCGCTCCTAATCCTCTCTTCGCCTGCAATTTTTTTCCCCCTTCTTGGTTCTTTCCATAATTACACGTTCTAACGTAACATGCCAAACCACAGGTCTGTGTATAAGATCTAAGCAGCGAGGGTGAGTCACGCCCCACGCTCAGGAGAAAGCCACACTCTTACACTGTGTGTAAAAACACACCCGAGTACTATGTGTAAAAGCTCACGATTCTGAGCAAAACATGATTTTATTTAATGCAAAACCAACAAACAAACAAAAAATGTTCATTAAAAAAATCTCCTTTTGAACTAGATTTCATTTGACCCCACCCGTTTTCCTGTCAACATACTTTCAGCTAAAATGTCACAAAACTGGTGTTATAAAGGTGACTTTTGTGTCTTTACAAAGCCGTGTGTCTTTATTACACTGTGAATGACATTCATGTCAAAACTGTTTCTAGTGTATTTTCTTTTGAGGAACAAACACAAAAACTCCAAAAACAAAACTCTTTTCTTTGAATATCCAAGCTTGTTTAGAGGTTGGGCTCAGAGCGCAGGGTAACTCCTGAAGAAGGTCTTTCTCAAGGGCCCAAGAGTGGTAGCTTAGAGGTGCTCTTGCCTTGAACCCCCTTGTGATTTGTAACCCTTAGACTTTGAGGTAAGATCTTATTTTGGTTGCCTATTTGGGCACACGGTAAGTCTGTGGTAAAGACTTCAGATTGGATGAGTTCAAGTCCCATTTCTCCCATGCAATTACTACTGGGTCCTCGAGTAACGCTCTGAACCCTCATATAAGTGCTCAGTTAAAAATTTAAGTGGCTCTGGATAAGGGTGTCTGCTATAACCAACTGCCATTAATACACATTGTGGAGAATAATCTTGATGCAGTTCAATCAATACAAGTCGTATGAAACCAAAAACCTCAAATAAACTACAAATTAATACACCAACTAACTTGGACATTTAAAAAAAAAAATTACCTTAACAGCATTAAGGAAAACTCGATCACCACTTTACACTATGATTACTAAGGAAACTTAAAACAATGCTAACAACATAAATGTTTACTTTTAAAAAATCTGTCATTTATTTATAACAGCAGTTTGGTACCACATAAAAAAAATCTAAGTATAAGAGAATGACGTCTTAGCACTATGAGAATAAAGTCAAAATTACGAGAATACAGTGGAACCTCGGAGCTCGCGGCCTCAACGCTCGCGACCTCGCATGCTCGTGACTTTCATTCCGACCGGCGACTCTCATTCAGATCGGCTCGTGAGCAACCGCGAGCTGCTCAAAACGCTAGTTTTAACGTTTCTAATCAAGGTTTATCTCATTAAAATTGTCTAATAATTAAGTGTTATGGAGTAAAATAGTGTTATTTACTCATTTAAATCGATTTCGTATAGTGTTCTTTGGGTTTTTACTGGGTTGGAAGGGGCGTATCAAAAGGTCGCGAAAGGTCGCGAGGACCGAGGTTCCACTGTAAAGGTGTAGAATTCCTGGCACGTCAGTGATACATTTTGTAACCTTAGAGGGTGCTTTTGGTATTTATTCTCATAATTCCGACTTTATTCTCTTATTGCTATGACTTTATTCTCGTAATTTCGATTTTATTCTCGTATTGCTATGACTTTATTTATTTTTTTACGTGCCACTAAAACGCTGTTGTAAGTTTCAGACTTTCTTCTTGTTTTAGAATTTTGTTAGTTACTTGAAAAGTAACCTTCCAATACTTTTGGCATGAACGTCATTCCGTATCAGACTCTCTGAAATGAAATGTAAAAAGTTTCGCTATTGAATTGAGGCCAAAATTTTATCCAGCAATTATTCGAACAATAATATCGAACGAATGAACTTACAGACAGATTGAAAGCAGAAATCCAGGCTAATCAGGATATGTGCACTGTTTCTCAACAGTGAGTTCCTGAATCTAAACAACTTTCTATGAAAACAGGAAGGAAGCTATTGAAGAAAAACTAGTTCAGACCTTGAACCTGGTTGGATCAGTCCTACAATGTAATTACTCGATCTAAATTTCAATTGTTCAATCACGGAGATGTCACACTAACGGATGCACAGAAAGTCTGAAAACAGAATCCACCCACCACCAGAAACTATGTATTACTTTTTTTTGCACATTTATTAGATGTTTTTTATAGGTAATAGTCACAAAAAGAACGCCAATGACCTGATATAACACACACTAGTTTATAGGCCAGGGTGTTAGCTTAGCCTAGTGTAATTAGCTAGTTTTTGGTTTGGTTTGATGTTTTTGTGGAAGTGGTAGCTCAGTTGATAAGTCTCTGGGTTACTTATTGGACAGTCGGGTGTTTAAGCCCCATTATCACCAAGCTGCCTTGAGCAAGGCCCTTAATGTGCTCCAAGGGTACTGTATAATGGAATGTGTGAAGAAAGAATTTCATTGTGCTGAAATGTACGTTACAAATAAAAAGCCTCTTTTCTTCTCTTTTTTTTCAATTTCCAGTTTGGCCAAGCTTTTATAGCTGGGCCCTGGAGCAATATCCTTAAAACTCTACTGCTCATTTGTATAAATGAGATAATTGTAAATTGCTTGGGATAAGAGCATCTGCCAAATATCATGCATGCCAATGTTTTTGGCAGTCAGGTGAGCTACCTTTAAATACAGACTTTTGCAATGTTCATTAATTTGACAGCTAGGCAAGACTAATTTCCTGGTAGTCCTGCGTATGCTCGTCATTCTTTTGTGTGCTAAATGCTAAAATAATAATAAAAAAAACCCCACAACCTCCAGTCCAAAATGCAACACGCACTGCAGTCCATTCAATCAACCTTATTACGTTTAGCTTAAAGTTGAGAACATCTTTCAATTCATTTCAATTCAATGTTATTTGTGTAGCGCTTTTAACAATAGACATTGTCCGAAATCAGCTTTACATAAATAAATAGATTACAGATATACATTTTAATGTCAGATATTAGTCCCTATAAGTTCATCCCTAGTAGGCAAGCCAGATGTGACAATGGTGAAAGAAAAACTCCCTGAGACTGAGGATGAAACCTTGAGGGGGAACCAGAATCAAAAAGGAATCCTTCATTATCTGAGTGGCACCTAATGTCCATTCATTATAGTTTAGTCCTTACTGAGCTTATAAGCTGATCGCTAATCAACACTTAAATGTATACTAGTTACAATCAAAATCCATCTTCATGGTTATTGACTTTTACCATCCACAGTAACCTCATGGATCTTTAGACTTTTCAAGTGAGACAATCCTCAAAAGCAGCGAGTGATTTCCAGTTGATGAGAACTCCATCCAGAAGTAAGACATGATTATGGATCAGGCAGGTCCAGAAAGAAAAAGGAGACAGGCAGGTATATTTATTGTATACTGCACACTCCCCATTGTGATCAGAGTGCAGGAATGGCATTAGACTAGCTATATTAGTATAACTAAAAGGGAGGGTCAAAAGCTAACATAGATACAGGGATCTCATTCTTTTATGGGTTTATATGATTTATTAGTTTACCCAAATAATGAGAAACTGTGTAAACCCAAAGTGCTGCAAGAACATCTAAGAGTTCCAAAACCCTCATAATAAGTCTAAGTACGCCTTGTACAGTCGCAAGCAGATTACAGAAGGAATGTCACCTCACCCAGGCTCAAACTATGGCTACTGTTTAGGTTACGATGCTGCCGTCATCATAATATTCACCCTAACAACAGCAACTAATTGCAGTTAGGTATGTTTATATAGTGCACAAACCAGATATTGACACATGGACCTTTTAAAAAAACAAAGCTTTTGAGTTCACACAAATTCCTTGGAGAAAGAATTCATCATGGGTGCTGAACAATCCAGGTCTAAGGTTCAAGCAGAAGGTTCAAGAATAAATGAACAGCTCATATCTGTAAGCTAAAAGGAAAGCCAAACCGCAGTTTTGTAAAAATAAAAATGCAGTCCAGTTAGTTTTCTTTTGCATTTTAATTTTTCCTAACAGGGGGATTATCTGGCAAGTAATGTGTAATGTTAAGTAACTGGAACAATAGACCTTGTGGTTCACCAGCATCCTAGAAATAAATAGATTACACATTTTTTTTAGTATTATAAATTACTCCCTATAAGTTTATCCCTATTAAGAGAGACAGTGGTGAAAGTGGTGAGAGAAAACTTCCTAAAGAAGCATTTAAACTTACATTTCACAGTGTAGATATTAAAGTTTTCTACAGTATATCATCATGAAAAGACAATTGTACCATTCTTTAGGACTGTGACTATGATAAGTACACCACACTAAAGTGAAAAACCTCATGGAATAAATATCATCTCAGGCTGCATTTTGTGAATGCAGACCACACCTATGTGAAACTGCAAATTATGTAGGAACTCTGATAAAATTATCCTTGGGAACCCTGAAGAAAATGAGCAGGAGTTTCGGAGAGAATGAATATTGAAAAGATTAATCTTCCCAGTATGGACATGAACGTTTCCTACATCACACTGAAAAGGCTTCATTCGGTCTCTTATTAACAAATAGACTATTGAAAAGACCAACATTGACTAACTGGCGAGCCAGCCAGGAGCATAAAGAATGTGTGAAAGTGCATATGAAAGTTTTTTCAATCAAGGAGAAAGATTTATTACAGAATTTGCAAAAAGTAGCCAAGACTTGAGCTTTTGCATACATTCTTTTTGGCAATACATGTCAAAACGTAGTACATATAGCTTATAATAAGTTTCCCCAATGGTAAAATTTACAATAACATTATGAAGAGAACAAATGCCTTACAATCTTTATACTTCAGAGGTGAATTTCAAAATACTCACATCATTACCGTATTTTCACTTTAGCAAGACCTTCAAAAATTGAAAAGAAAACTATTCATTCTTATTTATAAATTTTCTCTTGGTTTTTTTGGCTGCATGGTAGAAACCTAGTATTCAATCGACTGCATGAGCCAAAAATATCATTACATTAGGCATTTTTCTTCATATTATCACAGCGCTACAATTGCATTAAATATAAAAATTCTCAAAAATATAAATGAGAACACTATTCATGTAGATTCATAAACAAGTCAGTAGGTCAGTTGCACTCAGTAGACAGACTGGCCCCAGACACAGGCCAGCAGGGCAGCGCTCAGGGCCGCACTTAGGGAGAGCTGGACGTACGAGGCACCAGAGGCCACCTGGACAGGGTTGCAGTTGTTTGTGCTGCAGCAGGTTTGAGTGACTGTGTATGTTACACCCAGGATGGTCCCGTTGCCGTTGACGTTACACAGAGCTGTCTCCGTGCAGCCCTGGGAGTTGAAGCCCAGGAAGCTGCCGGCTCCACTGAAGCCTGAGGAAGAGAAACAGGAAGATGGCGCCATCAGCTTTTTTTGCTCATTCGTGATGGAATTCTAGCTAAGAGAAAAGTTCTAGCTTTGTTTACTTTTTTTTTTTTTTTACTTCAACAGTCATTTTATGACACGTTAAAAATTAATATTAATATAAATTCAGAAAAATCAGTTCATATGAACGTTATTTAAATTCTGTAAAATTGGTAAAAATGCTTATGCGTAAAAATCCATGTTTCATCCACGAGGCTTGTGAATTTGACTCCAGGAATTCCAAGCTGTGGATGCTCTTTAACCATCAGGCCATGCAGATATCACTTTCTGATCGTTTCTGAAAATCCTCGTATGAAAGCAATATAAATAAGAGGATGTGTGTGATGATGACGATGATGAATCAGTTAGTGAGACTCACTGGCTCTTCCTGTGGTGCAGGAAGATGTGTTGGTGGAGCAGTTTGTTGTCGAGGGGTTCAGACAGAATCCAATCACACCGAATGAGCATGTGTTACAGGTCAGAGACTCCGCTAGAGAGAGAGAGAGAGAGAGAGAGAGAGAGAGAGAGAAAGAGAGAGAGATTTAAAATACTCTACATAAGTATTATGGTATTTTTTAAATTTTTTTTGTATTGGAATCCAATTACTTTTCAACTAATTTATACTCTGAATTAATAGTGTAGTATAATAGGCACCTTGTTGAAACCCAATTCACACACACACATACACACACACACACACACACACACACACACACACACACACACACACACACACACACCCCTACACACTCACACACGCACACACACAGACACCCCCTTACAAATAATTTTGTCCTTTTAACATTGGTTTAAAAATGGGTAGTAAATGGGTCCATTTTAAAAAATTTATATATATATATATATATGTTCCTTTCGAATGAATTAAACATTTCAGCAAACATTCCCTTTAATACTTTTGTAAATAAGAGATTAAAAATAACTGTGATAAAAGCTAAAGAAAATTCAATAAAATCATAAAACATTATTACTATCATTTTTTTTTTTTACATTTTTAAATAGAATATGAATTAAAACACAAAAATGAACTGTCGAACACACACACACACACACACACACACACACACACACACACACACTGTGTTTCAGTAATGATGATGTACGAAGGACAGAAATGTGGTCGAGCAGGCCGGAACAGGTGATAAGTCACATTTCACTGATACACCGACGAAATTATCAAGCATTTCATGATTGAAAAAACAAGTGATGTGGCAAAAAATAAAGCAAATGAACTCCTGAGACTCCTTTGTACCTCCATGTCACTCCATTTACACTGTATTGATGAAAAGAAATGTTTTAGAAATTGACTTCTATAGTCTTTATTTGTCCAAAAAATTTGGACGTCTACAGATGTCAGTAGCATTTCATTTTACCTTTACTTGATCTAGGGGACCCAAACCCCGAAACATACACAAAGCCAGCTTCATAAAGATCTGCTTTACATGGGTTGAATCTCCTGCTATAGAGCTCCAACCCTATTGAACACCTATTGAAGGTGAAAACTGACAGCACTCCAGGCCTCCTCACCTCACCTACATCAGTACCTGACTTTGCTTAACACCATTGTGGATGAATGAATCTCCACAAATCTCCACAGACCTCTAGTGGGACATCTTCCCAGAAGAGTGGAGCTTCTTATAACAGCAAATGGAGACCAAATGTGGAACGGGTTGTTCAAAAAGAACAAATTTAGGTCAAAAGTAATTTTTTTTACATTAAATATTAGGGCTTTTTTGTTGCTTATATTACACATTTCAATATGATCAACAAATGTATCCTTCATTTATTTGATTTACTATAGTTGATTTCATTTATATATTTATAAAGATAAAAAAAAAAAATTTTTCATGTGAAAATGTGTGAAAAACTTTGTTTAAAAATAAACAAATAAACAAACAAACAAGCAAATAAATAAATACAATTTAAGAATTTCAAAAAGCGCAATATGTGCACAAGATTTGCGCCTGGACTCACCGAGAGCGAAGAATCCGATCACTGCAGCAATTCCAAACAGTACACACTTCATCCTGATACTTGCAGTGTAATAAACACACTTTAAGAACTGTAGATTTGTCCTTTAAGATGTCCGTAAAGATGCGTCCTCAGAAACGTTTCTCACAATGATCAGCAGTGAGGTGACCGTGTGGCATTTATACACACACACACACACACACACACACACACACACACACACACACACACACACACACACACTGTGTTTCAGTAATGATGATGTACGAAGGACAGAAATGTGGTCGAGCAGGCCGGGACAGGTGATAAGTCACATTTCACTGATACACCGACGAAACCGGGTGGAGCACATTGCAGCATTTAATACAGGACAAAGACCCCATCAACACACACACCCATACACACACACACACACACACACACACACACACACACACACACACACACACACACACACACAAACTCTCTTCAGGATGCGCTTTCACTTCAACTTAATGTATCTGGGATAAAGTGTGATGTCACTCAATACATTTGGAAAGTTCTGAGTCATTTGCACCACATCTCTGATTACCCTAAATCGAAAATTAAGTCAAAACAAACACTTGAAATTCTCTGAACGTCTACATCTCTCTGGGCTTGGCCCAATTATCAAGCATTTCATGATTGAAAAAACAAGTGATGTGGCAAAAAATAAAGCAAATGAACTCCTGAGACTCCTTTGTACCTCCATGTCACTCCATTTACACTGTATTGATGAAAAGAAATGTTTTAGAAATTGACTTCTATAGTCTTTATTTGTCTAAAAAATTTGGACGTCTACAGATGTCAGTAGCATTTCATTTTACCTTTACTTGATCTAGGGGACCCAAACCCCAATACATACACAAAGCCAGCTTCATAAAGATCTGCTTTACATGGGTTGAATTTCCTGCTATAGAGCTCTAACCCTATTGAACACCTATTGAAGGTGAAAACTGACAGCACTCCAGGCCTCCTCACCTCACCTACATCAGTACCTGACTTTGCTAACACCATTGTGGATGAATGAATCTCCACAAATCTCCACAGAATTCTAGTGGGACATCTTCCCAGAAGAGTGGAGCTTCTTATAACAGCAAATGGAGACCAAATGTGGAACGGGTTGTTCAAAAAGAACAAATTTAGGTCAAAAGTAATTTTATCATGATGTCTTGCTTTTGTTACGTCACATCTTATATGACTAAAAACGAAACAAATATGATCTTTGGATAAGATGTTGAGACAATGTGTACCTTTATTCACTGATTCAGCCCTTGTTTTCTGTCCTAGTTTTTTTAAAAGCTAAATGAATGCATTGAGGCTAGATTATCCACCTGACATGCTAGCAAGAATGCTCCCCTGCTAGTTAATCTAGCTTCGAAATTAGCTAGTTGAAAACTAGTGTTTCTGAGTTCATTTAAAAAAAGTAACCATCTGTCTTTTGGTAGCCCTATAAAACCTGCAAGGTTTAGAGAACGTTTAAAAGTGTTGATACTCAGGCATGCTTGTCATGTCACTTAACAAAACTGAAAAACTTGAAAAACAGAACGATGCATGCTAACCGGTTTAGCATATATTCCATTTACATAGGAATGACATTATTATATTTTGCATTCTGCAACTGGTTAATCCATAAACACTACCTCAACAGTTGAACAGTTGAAAACCTCAACAATGATATATGACTATATTGGCTGGACGTTTGGTGTCACCCAGGTAAGGATGGAAACTGATTTGAGTCTGGTTCCTCTCAAGCTTTCTTTATGATGTCTCATTCCCAAGTTTTTCTCTGTTTATTTCTGTGAAGCTTCTTTGGGAGCAAAGCAAGTAAAAATGGCAGCATTCAGACCTCAAACACGTTTTGGTTGACTGGAGAATAATCGAGTTACATTTATTTTGAAATGTATAGCGTTTAAACAATGGACACTGCCCCAGTGCAGGTTTTTGTATATACATTTTAGCCAAATAAGTTTTAATAAGTTTATCTAGAGGTGATGGTGGTAAGAGGAAAACTCACTGAGATGGTACGAGGAAGAAACCATGAGTGGATTTCAATTGGACAGATCTCCATCCAGAGGTTGGATCAGGATGGACCAGGCAGGTCTGAAAAGAAGAAAGGGATAAGATCACAGGTATCTCTGGAACCACAGGTGCCTGTGGAGATCTGGAGAGGCAGAGCGAGAGAAATATTATTAGGTATCTATATAATTATGTAATTGTTATGGACACTGTTTCTTCTTCATGACAAATCTATCTGCTATATACCGTTAACTCGGGTTGTGAGCAGAACTTCCTGATGAACTTCCAATCTCTTGTTGTAATAACAGATGGCTGTGTTGACACATGTGACCCATTTTTATAAATCTTTGACATCACACAGTCTATTTATATATACATTTTTTATCTTTGTTTATTTCCTCCAGTGCCAATGAGTAAGAGAGTATGATCTACTTCCTTCTCATGTTACGATCGCCCTTCTTTATTATCCTTTTTCTTTGCTTCCGGTATTTATTTTGATGCTTTTGTGGACTTAATGAAGCTGTTTAGTTCAGATACATGGCCAGATATACGGCCAGAAATATTGTGACACCTGACTTTTCCAGCCATATGTGGTTCTTCCCCGAACTGTTACCACAAAGTTGGAGACACACAATTGTATCGATGTCTTTGGATGCTGTAGCATGAAAAGTTCGCTATAGTAACATTATTTAGTCAAAAGATGCTGAGCCTACAAGGATCCAGAGGCTGTTGTGCCACCTCCGGTTGGATCCCACTCATGAAGATTTAAAACCTACAAAGTTGCTGACCCCGCGAGGACCCCGATCCATCTAGAGAAGTTCCAGCGCCAGATTTCACCTCAATGAGATTTCAGACATTGGACTTTAAGGATAAACAACCTCTTAATCATTATATGCTGTTTCTCCATCATTGAACATTTAAAGTCTCTGGTATGGAGGTTTTGTATCTATAATGATCTCAGATGTTGAGCTAATTTATTGCTCAGTAGCTCCTGGTTCCACAACTTCAACTAAATGTATTTGACTGTAGAAAGGACGTTGCTCATAATTACAGACTTCGGTGATCATGATATTTTTCACTCTCCAGTGTTTGTCATGTTTTAAAGGTTTATAATCACACTCTTGGTGTCACCCAGATGAGCGTAGGTTCGCCTTTAAATTTGGTTCCTCTCAAGGTTTCACAAGTTTTTCCTTGTTGCAGTCGCCCCGGGCAGCTCATCAGGGGAATTAATACACATAATTCACTTTTATTTTTGATTTTTGTTTAATAATTCTTACATTCTTCAAAGCTGATTTGAGACATTGTCCATTGTGAAAAGTGCTCTGGATATAAACTTGAATTAAATTGAATATTTAGATCAAAAACACATGACCTGAGTCACAATTAAACACTGGTGCAAGAACCAAAACTCATGAAGTCTATGCAAATGTCTGTACATATACTGGTTATTAGTCTTTTAGTATATGGTATGGCATAAAGTGTATATTGTATTTTATAGAATAATGTTGCTGATAGAAATGATATTCTCAGTAGAGACACCACCTGGACTTCTACATCCTCAACCTCCAAAATCTTCTGTATGATCTAGACAATGACACTGTACTTGTTTAACTAAAGTACAGTTTGTTTAGATCAGATGTTGCTGTTGCGAAACCAGCAAAGCACTTTGACATGCCGTCACTCCGTCTTCCTGTTCCAGAGAGGAAATCATACCTAAGCATTTCAAGACATTATCCTGAATACTTGCGAACCATGAGCACATGTTTCATGTTTTTTATTGCATTGTTCATAATTTTTTTAACTGTAGTAGATTAAAGGTTTTAAGGGTCAACGATCATCTTGTTGCAGGTTGGTCTGGTTCCAAAAAAACATTTTTGTGGAAATTCCTGAAATTCCTTTTACAAACCTTCTTTTTAGAGGTGATGAACCGCCGAAGAACTTCCGAAACGAAGGGGGTTGCAGAAGTGGGTGTGGTCAGTTTTCGCATTGTGATGGGCGAGCGAAAGTAAGACTCAAGTCACGTTTGTGACAATAATTATGTCACATATATAATTCATGTCGACACGTCTAATCTCTCACTCTGTGAAATTCAATGAAAATACAGTTGAGATAATGATGCAGATAAATAAATGAATTTGTGAATGAATGAATGAATTTGTGAATAAATGAATGAATGAATGAACATGAATTCATTGTATGAGTTATCTGTAGTCTGTTTGGACTGTGTGTGTGTGTGTGTGTGTGTGTGTGTGTGATGATGCATCTGGAACATCTGGAATAATTTTTGATCAGATCCGATGGGATAAGAAACACTGGTACACACACTCATCCAAACTCCACTCACGTTGTTTCAACACCTGCTGATTGTTACTGTAAATGTGAGTTTCTTGCTCTCGACTAGTCTACTGAAGTTGTTGCCGGTCACATGACCGTCCTGTCTGTAGTCTGTACCCGTGCTAACTTAATAAATCACCTGAACCTCTTTCTTCATTGCTCGCTCACATCCTTGTGGATTTTATTACTCTGTGCTTTTTTCACTCGATGCTCCATTACAGTAGAAAATGTATATTAAATAAAGGAGGTGTGAGGTGTTTCAGGGTGTTGGTGCACAACGTGGAGGTGAAGAACAGCCCGAGGTGAAACATTACAGCGGTGTAAGGTCTCACACCTAACTGTGGACTATCACCTTATACAATGGTCACTTCTCAGCATTAAGGAGTTCAAGCTGTCATTGATGATTGCAGAGCAAAACTGACTGAATGTATCAAAATAATACTTAATTTTCCTTTTATTTTAGAAACAGCTTGTTAGCTTTAGAATTCTGCTGCTCCGAATCACACACAGAGATAAATTAGTGCTAGATTACATTTATTTACATGAGAAAGTGAGAAATTGTGTGTGTGTGTGTGTGTGTGTGTGTTTGTGTGTGTGTGTAAATGGTGTGAATGAATAAAATTCATGCGGCGTGACAAAAAAACTGGTTTGACCAATTCATATTTATTTTTCCTCATGACAGAGAACATCACACTGCATCCAGCACCTGATCAGGAAACACACAGCCAACATCATCTCAAGTGCATCTCTCATTCTTCTCGTCTCTTCTTTCTCTCCATGGGACACTTATACAGAGTTTTACATTAGAGCTTGAAATTTTTCCACATCACCAAAAAAGACAAATCCCTCATTGTGTTCAACAAGTGTGTAGACACTGATTATTACATGGCCAGGGAAAATTCCCATCAATTAATGACATGCAGCAGAAATGAGTTCATGCATTAAACATTAATCATAATCATTACATTACCAATTAAAATATATCATTATTCCAGGTGGGATGTTCGCACCTGGATTCATTTTCTAATCCAAATTTATTTATTTTATTTTTTAGGGAACTAAAATAATAGCAATAATAATAATAATAATAATAATAATAATAATAATAATAATAATAATAATAATATTAATTTAATCAAATGAAATGAAATGTATTTAAAAGAAATGAAAAAGAATGAATGAAACTTTACATGATTGATAATAACAGACCCTGCGTCCGGTTCTTTACCCCTTACTGAGAAATTAATGTAAAATATCACACTCTTGCACTCACTTCTTTATAAAAAAAAAAAAAAAAAGTAAAAAAGTTTCATCGGGTGTGTGTGTGTGTGTGTGTGTGTATATGAATGTGTGTATGTGAGCTGTTCATATCATGTGAGGAGGAGTAAGGCAAGTGAGGCGATAGCAAGTGCATGTGTGAATGTGTGTGTGTGTGTGTGTGTGTGTGTGTGTGTGTGTGTGTGTGTGTAAATTAATATGCACTGGAATACACAAACCAGATTACAAAGCTTGTGTGTGTAGGTGAGGACTGAATTGTTTTCATCTGTACCTCAATGTGTGTGTGTGTGTGTGTGTGTGTGTGTGTGTGTGTGTGTGTGTGTGTGTGTGTGTGTGTGTGTGAGATGCTCACACCAACACCTTGGTGAGGAGCAGTGATGCGAGCAAGGCGATGGTGAGTGTGAGTGTATGTGTGAGAGCGGGCGGGGCCGCGGTGTTGCACAGGTCGGTGTTGCAGCAGGTTTTGGTCATCTGGTAGAAGGTGGCGTTTGAGCCAGAGCCAAACGCAACATCTGACGTCTGATTGCACAATGATACGTCCAGACATCCGCTTGACTTCACCTTAATCACTGAAGCTGGAGGGGGGAGGTGGGGGGAGGGGGGTTGTACAGATGATTATGTTAAGATGTCTGAAATGTTATTACAGATGTTTTAATATTGTTACAGATGCTGTTGTTGTTATGACAAATGTTGTTCATGCTAACACAGATGTTCATGTTATTACAGATGTTCATGCTAATACAAATGTATGCGTTATTACGGATGTTGTTAATATCATGACAGCTGTTTTAATGTATTACAGATGTTCATGTTAATTTACAGATTTTAATGCTAATACAGCTGTTTGTAATGTAATTACAGATGTTTATGCTAATACAGTTGTTAATGGTATTACAGCTGTTTGTAATGTTATTAGAGATGTACATGTTATACTGATAAAGTTATTACAGGTAATATGTAATATACAGCTGTTGTTTGTGGTTTTACAGATGTTGTTCATGTTATGACAGCTATTATTACAGATGTTTGTAATATTACAGATGCAAATTTTAATACATCTATTCATCTTATTACAGCTGTTGTTAATATTATTGCAGATGTTTGTGCTATTATTTGTTATCCAAATGATTGCATTTGCTGTCACTGTCATGAGTGAAGCCTGAGGTATGGAGGATATATATATATATATATATATATATATATATATATATATATATATATATATATATATATATATATAGAGAGAGAGAGAGAGAGAGAGAGAGAGAGAGAGAGAGAGAAAGAGAGAGAGAAAGAGACAGATGTGATACCTGCTGCTCCTCTTCCGCTGAAACATTGTTGGTTGGCTGCACATATGGTTGTGGTGGTAATACACAGATCCCAAAATCCCAAGTCACATTTATAGCACTGCAGGGTGTAACCTGTGTGAGAGAGAGAGAGAGAGAGAGAGAGAAAGAAAGAGAGAGAGATTAGCCTACTGATGCCATTTTCTTGATGACATCATTATTATGTGATTATAAATTGATTGACCGTGAAGAAAACGATCCACAATCGTTTTCCTCTGATTTCTCGGTCGTTTCTCCAATATAGATTTATTTCCAAGAAGTTTACACCCATTTATAAAATAATGTGTGTGTTGCAAAACTTTTTAGCTCCTCCTATTTCAATTAAATTAAATGTGTGTGTGTGTGTGTGTGTGTGTGTGTGTGTGTGTGTGTGTGTGTGTGTGTGTGTGTGTGTGTGTGTGTGCAGCAGCAAAAACACACTGCATTTGTGGATAAAGTCTACAAAAGCGAGTTGTTGGTTACTCCGATGTTGGTTGTGTACTATTTAGTAAAGTGAAGAAAAAAAAAAATCATACAAAAGAGTTGAGATTAATTTCATGAAAGTACTAAAAAGTCATTTAAAAAAACAATTCATTGATTCGCCAATCGGTTTTTCAAGAATTATATAAACCATATATTTTCCAAAATGGGGGTGTTTGTTTTTCTGGTGTGTGTTTTAGCCCCTCCCACTTTTCTATAACTGTTTTTAAATGTAAATAAAACATTAAAAAAAATGTTGAAAAAAAAAAAAAAAAAAAAAAGAAATCCGGAACTGTATCTCAAAAAAGTGTAACATCAAATAATTTCTCCAAAAAATCGAGGTTCACGACTAATAAACCACCTGTTGTTATAACACTGTTAACACAATGCCCCTTTATCCTGTATGACTTCACTACATTTATACACGTGACTGTGCCGTGTCGATTACACTGCACTCAAGCTTCTCTCTCTCTCTCTCTCTCTCTCTCTCTCTCTCTCTCTCTCTCTCTCTCTTCATTTCTCTCTCTTTCGGCCAGCATGTCTGTGATTTTAATAGTCAGCAGTTCAGATTTTCTGCAAAAACAGACTTGTCCACCTAAAACTAGACTCCCGTTACACTCCACAGTCACAGTCACTACAGTTGAAAAGCGGGTTAGGGTCTGTGTGTGTGTGTGTGGGTGTGTGTTTGGTAATCAAACACATTCCTGATCAACCGATCAGTTCTTTGCATTCAAATGTCTACACTAATTCACTTGATATGATTTGTTTAAAAACACTTGTTTGACTCTTATTACTAATGTGATTCATTTAAATAGTTCTGGGGCCCCCAAAAACCAGGAGCCACGGACCAGGACCATATGGTACTGAGCCGCCCAGAATGAATAAAAACATTTTCGTGTTTCATTTACTTCTATTTTAAGGACTTTTGCATATTTTGAAAGTTGACCACATACAGTATTTCCTGCACTTAGTTTAAGTCATGTTTTTTTTCTACAAATCGATAAATGAAGCTCACTCTGAATCTGTATTATAGTGATTCCAGTTACATTTTCATTTACATGTAACAATGTTATTAATAATTAAATGGTATAATATGTATATAGTAATACATTGTGCATTTTATTGTGGTTGTTATACATGACTGTTACTATATTTCAGGAGTCCCCAAAGGCCAGGGGCCACAACTTGACCCATGACCCATGACTTGGTCATGGGTCATTTGCTACAGAAAACAGAAAACTGTTTAATATTATTTTATTACCATTTTATAGACGTTTACATACATTTAAAAGTTGACCACTTTGTATAATATGTGTAATATTAGTAATCTAGTAGTATAGTAATATAAAAGGTGCGTTTTTGTGTGTAGTTATTGCGCCAATTTCTGGGTGAAACTTCTCTGTGGTGTAAAAAAGCTCAGGGTAAAATATTTGTTTAAACTGAATCTCGTTCGTCTGCCTCGAGTAACTCGATTTTTTTTCTCATGAGTCGGCAGAAATTATTTCAGAAGACCCACTTGGTTTGAGAACCTCGTTATTAGAATGATTTTGGACACTTCAGCCGTGTATATTTCTTTCCTCATCCTGAGTCAGTTTGTGAAAAAAGGGCAGAAAAACCCGTTCCTCACAACACGTTCAGGGGGAAACTCCATTTTCACGTAGAACAAAAAGCGGATTTCTGGTGAAGAAAACCCTGCAGGGTGTGGCATTTTTCACCCATTATCTCACTCCGTCTTCCAGTCTCACATTCCAGAAGAAGTTTCTAGAAACCTGTGTGTCCAGTCGAGAGGCTGCTTTAAAATGCGACTGCATTCGTGTGTGTGAGCTGATGATATGATAGATGTGTTTTAATGATGAAACTGATCATCATTACATAGTATTTCCATTTTGTATTTTTTAACTCAATGATTTACGTGTTCGTCCCTGCAAATCGAATCAAAAAGGCGTCCAGAATGGTTTGAACGTTTAACCAGTGTTCGATTTTATCCTGCCCTGAACTAAAATGAATTCTCTGAGTTCTTCTTCAGTTTAATGTAGCAAACAGACAGTATGTACTGATGATCTCTTCATCATGGCTCCTGTTAGTGGGTGGATTTATTTATAAGGCAGCAGGTGAACATTTTGTTCTCAAAGTTGATGTTAGAAGCAGGAAAAATGGCGAGTGTAAGGATTTGAGCGAGTTTGACTAATTGTGACGTCTAGACGTCTGGGTCAGATCGTCTCCAAAACGTGTGTGTAACTGGTCTGCAGTAGTCAGAATCTATCAAAAGTGCTCCAAGGAAGGAACAGAGGTGAACCGGCGACGGGCTCGTGGGGGGTCGGGGCTCAGAGCTCCTGCAGCTAAAAGTGCTGAAAAAGTTCATGATGTTGATGCTCGACAGGTCACGACTGTTCTAGCAGTAAAAAGAGGACCAACACAAAATCAGGCCGGTGGTCATAACGTTATGCCTTATCTGTGTTTCTTCTGGACATAACCTGAGTTAAAACTATTTGTTAATAAAGAGAGATGTGTGAGGCCAAGCAGAGTGTCACGTATACCTCGTACTCACTATAGTGTATAGATCCTATAGACATTGCATAGACACCATATATCATTACGTTCATTTTTTCCATTCTCATTTGATTCAACACCACGAGCCATGTTTGTCCCCACCGACTCGCTCATGAGTTATAGGCACAAGAATATAAAATCATATTTTATAACCTCTGTATCTCTGTAAAGATGTCCCTTCTTAAAAGTGCTCTAAAAACCCCCCTGAATTGAATTGTATTGAATGTTGGACTGATTTCTATTTTTCTCGGTTCGCTCGTCCCACCCAAAAACTCAAGTGGAAAATCAAAACAAATAGTCTTTTCTTTTTTCTTTAAAGAGCCAAGAGCAAATATTAATCCTCTTTGTGTTTCTGCTTCAGAAATCATTTTTACTGACTCACAAAGACTCGCCTCTAAGTTTCACATCGTGGCTTAGACTTAGGTGACTTCTTTTTCTTTCAACAACCACGAAACAAAAACCCCCCGAAAACTACTGAATCAACGCACACACACAAGGGAACCTGTTCCACTTCAGAGAAACGCCTGCAGGAGAACAGGGTTCGACACTTAAATAAATCAGATGGAGGAGATGAAAGACGTCTTTCAGACAATTATCGGGCAGCATTTTTTTTAAAATTGCTAAAAGATCAAGTGTTAATTAATAAGGAAACGTGTTCCTTTGGGTTTTATCTATTTCTCTCCATAAAAATATCTCCTGGCTAAATTATACAAATTAGAAATATGAACATGCTGCGAAAAAATCCCTGGAAAATAAAATAAAATTGTGCTTTTCAGCAAAAGTTGAAATAACAACAAAATAAAAACGTTCTGTTTTTTGCTCTTTTGCCATTTTTTTCAGAGCTGGATGCTCGGCATCTTTTTTTTGGCAACGAGTTCGTTTAGGTTTGGTGCGAAGTCGTGTGTTGTGGAGATTCTCAGGATGGACTGCAGGTGTTCATCAATGAGACGACTTCTGTGTGGTGTTTTGTTGAACTTCATCACTAAGAACGGCTTCTCACACAGATATGTGCTACCAAACATGCACACGGAGCTGCTTCAGGAATGGAGGGAATAAACTGTGAGAACCCTTCAGTGTTGTACTTTTCCTTTAGTGTCCCTTTACACTGCAGCTCAATCTGAATCTGTACAGGTGCAGTTTCCACTCAACGGCAAATGGGTTGCGAAGCAGCTCGGAATTCTTTTTTTTGTGCTTAAAAGTCACCAAAGTGTCGTGCGAACTCTAAGTTTATCAGCAAAGTGCGCACTCGGGAACACCGTCACGCCGGCTTGGTTCGACATTACTTGGCAACCAGGAAAGTGAGAATAGAAAAGATTAGAATAGCCTATATTTGTCACATATACATTACAGCACAGTAAAATTTGTTCTTCGCATATCCCAGCTTGCTCAGAACTGGGGTCAGAGCGCAGGGTCGGCCATGATACGGCACCCCTGGAGCACAGAGGGTTAAGGGCCTTGCTCAAAGGGCCCAAGAGTGGCAGGGGCTTGAACCCCTGACCTTCCGATCAGTAATTCAGCGCCTTAACCACTAGAGCTACCACTCCCCCAGGCAAGTTGCACTGGTGCATTTGTGTCTTCCATAAGAGCAGCTTTACTTTAAATGTCTTCACCGCATCATACATGTCAGTGATTAGAGCTGAAGCGCTGCATTATGGGATTTGTGTGTTATCAACGCTTCATATCGCCGGGCCATTAATAACAATATAATTGTACGTTGGGCCGGATGTGGCTTGAGTTTGGCACATATGATGTAGTCGATCTAGTCATGCTGATCGCCTGAAATGGCAGCCATGATGAAATAGGAAGAAAATGAACAGCTCTTAGCGGTGATGAGCGAATAATATGACACTTGATATATTAATAGAAGTAGCATTTCTATCATAGTGCAATACAACACCTTTGCATTGTGGGAAACACCCTGTGCCGCATGCCATGCTGCTCTGACGTGACTCAGCGGGGCGTGAAATGACCGAGCGATGACGAGTGTGTGTTTATGGTCAAACCCATATTATGTAGGGATTACTGTTGTGTTTGAGCGGTACACAGTGACATCAGCATGTCACACGGTCTCACAAAGTGACGCACAGAAGCGCGGGGACAAACACGACACAGTCTACAGGACAGGACAGGATAGAAAGGGACAGTACAAAACAGGACAGGACAGGATAAGACAGAATAGGACAGGACCAGTGTCTCGATCATTTGACACAATCAATTAATTACACCATCGAGGGGTCACATTATGATTAATATCAAACCTTGATTGAATTTTGAGAGGAGAAATGAACCTGATTTGCTTTAATTTGTCATCATTCATCAGGAAAGTCAATCATCAGGACATGAATATATACCAAAATCCTGGACTCAAGTCGAAGCTACACATTTAAACCCCAAATCTCCAATTCACCACATAATAAACAGAAGACAGAAAGTAGGATGGACAGTACAGGCAGCAAGAGAGTACAGATGGACAAATGGTTAAACAGACAACAGGACAGTTACAGAATAAACTGTACAATGATTAGACAGTAAGACAGACACTAACAGACAATGAGACCAATAAGACAGTAAGGGAGAAGGACAGAAAGTATGACAGACAAAAAAAAAGAAAATAGAACAGTGAGACGGAGAAAAACCATCAGTACAACAGACAGTAAGACAGAAAATAAGACAGTAGGACAGACAGTAAGACAGACAAGTGTGTTTGTGTGTGTGTGTGTGTGTGTGTGTGTGTGTGTGTGTGTGTGTGTGTGTGTGTGTGTGTGTGTGTGAGTGTTATTTGCTCTATTGAATACAGTCACAGCAACAAGTCATCAAAACACACAAACACGCCGAAAGTTAAACATCATTGTCATCATTTATTCCACTTAGCATGGGCGTGTGTTGGGTTTAGCGCACTGAGTCGGCCTTCCCTGAATGCTCCACAAGCTTCTCTTGTCCAGCAATTCAACCCCCTGAAAATCTCCTGACCAAAATAAAGAACTACACACACCTCATCCATCAGTAACCCCCGGTGTCCCCCAAGGCTCAGAACTCTGCCCTCTTCTACTCTCCATCTACACCCACTCTCTCAGCGAGGACGTGTCTACAGCAGTGTCTACTGTCCGTAAGACAGTTCGATGGTGGGACAATAAGACATTTTGTGTTTGGACAAACAGTAAGAGATTGCTTTAGTTCTAGGCTGTAGGAAGCAGGACCGGTTTTTTAGACCTGTTTAAAGTTCTTAAATGCAGTACATTGTGACATGTCTCACTTTTCTGAGGCGGGTGATTGGACAAAACCTCTTTCTGCAGGGCGCTACGGCAAAAATTCCTCAACTAGAACTGGTTCCAGTAAAGCTACTAAATCTGCTCACTGATTCTTGTCTTTGCTGCTTTAAAACTAGCTGGAAGCGAGACAATTAAACAATGCAGACAGTATGATGGTCAAATGGCTATGGGGTTAGATAGACAATTAAACAGTTGGATAAATACACAGTAATATTGTTTGACAGTAGGACAGAAAATAAGACAGTTATATGGATAGACATTGGAGAGAAAATGGGACAGTAAGAGAAACAGTACGACAGACAATAAAAGGTTAATACAGACAGTAAGACAGTTATGTGGTTAGAAGGGAAGACATACAGTAAGATCATACAAAAAGACAGTTGGACAAAAATTAAGACAGACAATAAGACAGTAAGACAGACAGTAAGGCAGACAAAAAGACAGTAAGACAGACAATAGGACAGTTGTATATTTAGACAGTAAGACAGACAGTAAGACAGACAATAAGAAAGTGAGACAGTCATACACACAATGGGACAGTAAGACAGACAGTAAGATGAACAGTAAGACAGTCAATAAGACAGTAAGACAACAAGACAGACAATGAGACAGTAAGACAGACAATGGGGCAGTAAGACAGACAGTAAGACAGTTATGTGGTTAGAAAGGAAGACAGACAGTAAGACAGACAGAAAATACAGTCAATACGACAGTTGGTTGGTTGGACAGTAAGACAGACAATGAGACAGTGAGACAGAAAGTAGGAAAATTAAATGTTTAGACAGTAAAAAAGACAGAGAATGAGACAGTATGACAGTTTGGCAGTAAATAGAAAATATGACTAGAGAGACACCAAGACCTTTATGGAGTAACTGAGTAGAGACGTGAAAACAGAAGAACGTGAGAACATCGTGGCCTCACACACTCTCGACATCAGTCACATAATCTCTGTGTAAAGAGCGGTGGACTTTACTTTACTATTCATTTCTTCAGCAAACATTTGAAATTCAAAAAAGAACCCAGATGGTTACATGATCACAAGGCGGCCTGAGATGAAGTCACACTTGGAGCGAATGAAGGAGGGAATAATTACACTTTCACAAAGACATCAAACCATTTATTTGATGTTGGTAAAGTCCCTTCACTAACATGCTACCAGAAAGTAACGCCAAATGCAAATAACATCAAAGCACCTGAAGAAATGTGCATCAGAAAGAAGGGATGAATCACACAAGCATCCAAGAGCCTGGAGAGAACATGCTCATGTGACGCTCCAACCACCATACTTCTCAGGGTGCTGTGCTTCCACCAAATGTTCAATCTTGGTCAAACCAAAGAAGAACACTTTTGAATCTCCAGACAGGATTTCAAGCAGCTCACCACTCTTCCATGAAGTCCAGCTCTCTGGAGAGTCCCATAAAAAGCTGTAGGTCTCTCCAGCTCCCTCCCTAGGCCTCTGGTGGGCCAAATAATGTTCACTGAGATATAGATAGGACATGAATGCAAACATTTGAAATGCAAACCCTTGAGACCACGTGATAGACAAGTAACGATTCGAGAGAGAGCCTGATGTTTCAGGAGGACCAGTGAGGAGTTCACAGTGAAGGTGGAGGAACACAAGAAATCAAGACAGTGCTTATGAGCAAAATGTAAAGCGCTTTATTTCAGAGTGTTGCTCTTTGAAACGTTGCATCACGTGACTAAAAATGTGACATCATTTTTCGAAAGCCTCCGTTTTTAAGGTCAAAAATGGCAAATTGTCCACTTTGGAGAGTGTTTTCAAAAAGCTACGTTTTCGTTGACTGAAAAACACCGTCTCAGTGTGGACCAAAGGCCAAACCGGAGAGACAGATGTGCGCTTTTTAAACAAAAACGTATTCATGTGGACATGGCCTTAGCTCCCTGAGGGTTTCATCTCATTATGGTCAGTAAAGCACTCTGGGATTTTTGGTGATACTTCTACTGTTGAAAAGATAAGAGCTCCACTAGCAGGTCATGCTAATACCCTGAGTGTTGTTGCTAAAGAGTCAAGACTAGACACCAAATTGCATGTAAGCTATGCTAATCCCTGAGTCAAGGAGCGTTTCAACAATTGTTCTATTTACATGGATGACACATAAACTGGTGTTACACAACAGTGTTGAATTTAACTTTGGAGGATTATGGGAACACGATTTTCAATCAGCCGTTTGCCTTATACAGCATTGCTGCCCTCTGGTGGAATTGCCATGTAACTTCACAAAGTACTACACAAATACCAGTAAATTTTCAAAAATTGTTCTTACACGCACTCACCACCAGAGGCCACTCATCCCCAACATTTCTCAACACACATCTGGGGCTAAAAACAATTGTTGTATATACTGTATTTCTACCAACCAGTCATTTAAAAAAAAATAAAAAATAAAAAATAAAAAATAAAAACACCTCTGAAGTGACTTCATAGAGAAGACACAGTGAGATAAACACATGACATCAGAGGGAGTTGCAGCAGAGTTTACACAAGAAGAGGATCGACCAAAGCAAGTTGAGTCAAGCAGGAGCTGTAATTTAAAAAGGATTTGGGTGTGTCTCAGCCTCATGCCTCTAATATTTATGCATGTAACAGAGCAATTTAAGAATTAGGGGTTGATCGAGTGCAGACTGTTTTTGATTGTGTCTCAACATGATAAAAATAATGCACGTTTTTTTTCAAAAGGCACGTCTCGTGAGCAAAGATACTTTATAAAGGAAAGGCACAAAGTTTGAGTTAAAAGAATTTCATATTTGGTTCGGAGAAGTCTTACATCTCGTGGTCTTATATTTCATGTAGTTGGCGCTGTGTTTCAATTCCAATTAATTTGATCGTTTAGTTTGTTCCCAGATTTGGTTTATGTGAGATCATATTTGGTCCGACTGTAGATTTACTCCCAAATTTTGTATAATGAGTCGCATATTTGGTGCAATTGGTCCCAGATTTTGAATTATGTAGTGTGATATTTGGTGTATTTGGTTCAACCTTAGATTTAGTCTAGTATTTGGCGTTTTCAGTCTTATATGTGAAGTGGTCTCATACTCACATTTTAGTCTCATTTGGTCTCATATTTAGTCCTGTCTTATATTGGGATTTTGGCCCAACTATCTCACATTTCCCACATTTGGCCTGATGACTTTTACATTAAGTCTCATTACTCATACATGAATCGAGTCATTCTCATACACACTTCATTAACGCTACTGTATTGTATGAGATCCAACCAGGCTAAGATCTGGTCTAGAGTGGCTTGTGTTTAAACGATTTGGAGATGATATTTGGTGTAACTGTTTTAGTAACGGTGTTCCCCGCTGTAGAACCCTCGTGATTTCAGCTTCTGAGTAATGTCTCGGATAAACAGTGTCACTCAGGCTCCTTAAATGAAAACAGGTTTGACAGAACTGACATATGAGATTCAGTTAGTAGGGGATATGACACACACACACACACACACACACACACACACACACACACACACACACACACACACACACACACAATAGAGGGAGAGGCTGTTTTTACCTCACTCGTAACAGCGGTATCTTCTGCTGTTATATAAGTCACAAACCCAACACACCCTGATCTGAGTAACGGAAAAAGGCCATTTATGTAGGTACTTAATAACACAGTGTTCAGGGTGTAGTCCAACTTACCTACGCCTTTACACACAACAACCTTCCACCACAACAAGACAAAACACACTACAATACTCCGACCTTCTAATCCGTTCCGAAGGGGAAAAAAGGTTGGGTGTGTTTGGTTTTTTTTATTTCTCTCTTCTCCACCACATCAACTCAACAATTTACAACTTATAATAGGAGTGAACGAGTAGCGGTTGGAATGGAAATAATGTAAACATAAAAAAACCAACAACAACAAGCTAAATAATAAATAAGAATAATAAAGTGATATATTAATATTATTATTCTTAGAATAAATGCAAAAGAGAAGAATGGAAATACTCCATTAGTGTTAAAAAAAATAAACATATATATAAATAATATGTGTAAAAAAATTGTATATAACTATATATAAATATTATATAAAGAATTTAAAAACGAATGAAAAAAAAAAGGAAACGGCTCATAACCTTCAAACAACAACTAAATAATTAACTAAACTCTAAATAATAATTAAGCAAAATGTATTTGTATTTCATGTTTATTTATGTAATTAAACTCAGGTTTGTTTGTTTGTTTGGAAAAAAAAGGACAAATATATTTCTGTATTTAAAAAAATCAACATACAGGAAAAAAAACCCAAATAATGAAAGTTATGAATTCAATAAATGCGCATGAAACTAAAAACTAATTAAAAATTTATATATTTATTTATTACATTGATTTTTAAAATTAATTAATAATAAAATAAAATCTCTAAAAACAGGATGAGATGAATAAATGATATAATATTGATTTATAAATGTAATATAATAATAATATTGAGAATATAGTAGATATTTTTGCCCACTTACCCACTGAGAAACACAGCGCCACGGTGAAGATGCCTATCAGGATTTTGCCCATATCTGCAGGGTTAAATGTGTGTGTGTGTGTGTGTGTGTGTGTGTGTGTGTTTGCCCTCTGTGGTGCAGTGAGAAGAGAGTAAAACCCAGACTAAGTGCACTTGCAGAAGATCCGCTAGTTTTATAGCGCGCTCCGCCCCGATGCTCCGTTAACTTCCCGCACACCAGCCGAGACCCACCAGGAACCCGTCCACGCGCATCACGTGATCCCTACACACGTGCGCTCTTTAGGCTGCAAACTAACGGAATTCTACACCCTCACTAGGGCACTAGATTTCCGCTCGGAATTCCGCCATCGGTTCCGTCAAATCAAGTGGCAAAAGGTAACTATTTATAACAATCATATACATTTTTAATTAATTAATACGATTATTTTTTATAAATTGTTATTATTTATTTATGTATTATTGCTATTATTATTATTATTATTATTATTATTATTATTATTATTATTATTATTATTGTTATTATTATTATTATTATTATTATTATTATTGTTATTATTATTATTATTATTATTATTATTGTTATTATTATTATTATTATTAATAATATTATTTATTATTTTGTATTATTATTATTATTATTATTATTATTTTGTATTATTATTATTATTATTATTATTATTATTATTATTATTATTATTATTTTGTATCATTATTATTATTATTATTATT
>NC_139580.1:3016914-3036914 GCF_946808225.1 Silurus aristotelis
GGGAGTTTTTCCTTCACCACAGTGGCCACTAGTTCACTTATTAGGTATAAACTTTTCCTACTGAGGAACAAACTAATCCTCATTTTTATGTCTTCTGTCCAATCTGGGTGATTGTTTGGAATTGTGGAACCAATCCAGAAGTTTTTGAGCAAGCTGAGAGTCTTTGGAAAAACCTTACATATTCTTGTCAAAGGTGCTATCTTCAATCACAAATCAGGAACATCCAAGGCAACTTAAAACAAAGATCATGAAAGCAAACACTAAATAGTATAAGCTATGAACCATAAACATAAACCTGAGCATGAGCGTGTGTGTAGATGTGGGTGTGGGCATCTACAAAACCATCAACAACCATGAAACCAAACGTCATACTAAGATTGCTTTGAAAGCTGAGACTGTATACAAATGCGAATCAAGGTGACAAGGATCAGGTGTGAATGTTTAGTAACATGTGACCCATTCATCTGAGGGTGCAGTGGCTGCTGGGAAATTTACATTCTGTTCATAATCCAAGTAGATGCTTTCTATCATCTATTAGATGGAGTCTAATTACTGTCTAACAGTGGCAGGCCATCAGGGTCAGCAAGGCCTTTTCTGCTGGGTTAAACACTTATGTTTTAATATATTTTGTCCCTGTAAATGTATTAAATTATTTCCAATAGTCTATTCTCTTCATTTCATAACTGTTCTTTTATTTGCACAGCTTCCTGTATTGTATAATTAGATTAGAGTTTCTATCTAGATTTCAGTCAAAGAAATCGGCCATAAGGATCAGCATGGTGAGTGCCTGCAGTGTAAAATTATTTTGCTTAAAGACTGTCAATTAAAAAATTGTCATTAATTTTAGTTCGGTTAAAGCGACCATATTTCATTTGCGATGAAAACTGACATTTAAATGCTTGTTATATGCCCCTGGGGGGCAGGGATGCCTCCTCTGGGGCTGGAAAAGGGGGGCAAATTCAGTACAATTAAGCGGTTTTGTACCCCTTTTCATCCTCGACTTTTCCTTCGCCTGGTGGCTCTTGGCGGTAGCGGAGCATTGTTGCACCCCACCCCCCACCAGTTCACCTCTACACTACACCTGTGCCCTCTCACCCAGCCTGACAGGCAGAGACGAGCAGGACAAGCTTCGACTTGCGCCCCTGACGTTCTCGCTTTACCTTTTTTCTCGATTGCATCACTACAGATCATACATATTTCATTTCACTTCTTTTGTTCGCCAGTTTAAGTGGAACTCCTGGTTTCTCAGTACATAGTACATATAGTAAAACCCCGTTGCACAAGCATAATTCGTTCTTGAAAATTGCTCGTAGGTCCATTTACTCGTACGTTCGAACTGATTTTCCCCATAGGAATGCATGTAAAAGCGATTTAATCCGTTCCGAGACCTCATTCGATCGCTTATTTCTGCATTTAAAAAGTATTTGTAGCCTATTTTAACAAACAAATACACCGCAAATTACCGTAATGTAAACATAATTGAACACTTACTCATGTGGTAGTGGTTGATTGCGAGTGTGAGATGTACACCACGCTCATAACCTCCTCGGTTTCCATGGTAATTCTATTTACTTTCGTTTTCACAGCACCATCACTGATTTTCTTGGGAGCCATTTTTCAAGATTTCTAGTGAAATAAAAATATAACACAAAAAAAAGTTACGTTTTTGCTGCACTGAACAACGAGAGCGACTGAGTGATACGTCATCAACTAAGCGACTGATGCGAACCCTCTGCTGAAAGCGGCGAACCGGCAGCGTGGGTTTGCTCGTGCCTTCAAAATTTGCTCGTGAAATAGGGTAAAATTTTGCGAGCAAGGTCGCTCGTATCTCCGTTTGCTCGTACTATAGGTTGCTCGTACAACAGGGTTTTACTGTACTCAAGCGCTGTATCTTTGACTCGCTCACTGATCTTCTATTTATTATTATTTGACTGCATTCCAGGATGTGAGCTCTGAATTTGCACAGCTTTTCATTCAGTCAACAGAATGTCACTCTAGTTCTTTCAAGTTCGTTCTCTGTGGTGTAAACCATTTCCCGATTTTTTTATGAAAACCCCAAGGATTTTGACGAAGTTAAACTTTGCTGTCCAGAGGTTCGGCAGCAAATGGACTTTACGTCTCAAAGAAACAAGGAGACAGCTTTTTCTACTGTAGCCCGACACTTTGCAATCAAGCTGGATGTTATTTGGGATAAAGCATCTATTCCAACTGATACGGTTATGATTGCTCAGAGATACAATATAAGCAAGAGGGCTGTGGCACATATATCAACTATCAAATTGTGGCTTCGATGAGGTTGATGTTCTTGGTTGTGACGGAACGAACACCAATACTGGTTGGCAGGGTGGTGTCCTTTGAAAATTAGAGGAATTACCAGCGAAACCTATGAAATGGGCTGTTTGCCTTTTGCATTTCAACTAACTGCCATTCGGAGCTCTTTTGACGGCGCTTGTTCAAACCCAATTCTTACACAGGTCCCATAGGTTCAATACTATCTGACTGTGAAAAGCTTCCAGTGGTGTAATTTAAACCAATAAAATGTGGCTTACCTTGTCACAGTACGTAAAAGCTTAAAAAAAGTAAGGACCTGAGGTACTTGTTCCAGATATCTCAGGCCACTGAGCATTCCCAGAAGGGCTTGCCTCAATGATCTCTGGCAAACTAAACAAAGCTCGCTGGTTGACCACTGCAAACAGTTGCAACTAAGAAACTAACCAAAAAAATTCATAGAAATAATGACATTCATACTTAGAGTCTATGTGGTAATGCAATACAGGGTCAGGGCACAGTCTTTCATTGCTGATAGTCCTCTTCACGCCTTTAAGACCATTCATAGGTCTATTCTTACCAAGGAAATACCAGGCTGTAGTTCATTCATCTATTGAGACAAACATTCAAGTTCTTCGGACTTCCAAAAAAATATTTTTCTCCTCATGATGAGTGATCATCCACTTGCTGTCCGTAAAGATGCACTATATAAGATTCTTAGTGCTCGAGAAGACGAGGCAGGGAATCTTCATCACTCCAGTCGTTTTAATATCGTTTCCAGGCTGAATTTTGAAGCCAATGATTACACAGAAATGATTCTTTGGTAAATCACTGATGTTTCTATTACTGTAACACCAGTTCTAAGGATGGTATCAAACAAAGAGCTCATTGAAAAACTTTCACTTCCTGACAACACTGTGCCAGAATGGTCCTTCACCGTCTATCCATGCCACACGGTCACAGTAGAACAGACAGTGAAGTTGGTCATTGAAGCAGCCTCCCAAGTATGCGGCAGATACACTTACAAGGACATTTACAAAACAGTTAAAAACACGAACCACAACCCGTTTATATGTTTTTTTTTCTGTAGAATTTGCACAAAAACACACGATTTGCCTTCATGTCATTCAAGTCCCCCCTAAAAAATTTTAAAAAGAAAATGGAGGGAAAACCCCAGGGTCATTTTATGAGGTTAATATCGCTGCTTCTACTAGAGATGGTGTATGCAGGAGGTGAAAGGAGATGTGTTGAGTTGTGTTTTTTGGTTTTCTTGTTTTAATAACAACATTTATTCTCACTGTACGAGATCATCCATTTATGGTACAAGAACGTGTCCCATTAAAGATTCCAAACAAATGAAGGACGAGAGTGTAAAATGCTTACTGTGCTCATCTTTAGCCAAAAAGTACCACACCAGCTGAAATATTACCTGGGGACAAAAGTTATTACACCCCGGTTACCTGTTATTTGTTACCTGTCCTGCTCATGTTCAATGTGATCTGGACTTTCTAAATGAAAAACACACAAACCAGCAAAAAATGAAAGCTTTTACTGACAACTTCAATCCTTTTGATAGATTCTATTGATGGAATCTATTGATGAGTAACTTTTTTACAACAATGTCTCCATCTTTATTGAAGCATCTCCTTCTCACATACATCATCGATTAGAGTGATGGAAAATTCTGGTTGAGATCGATTTAACTATGCACATTATTCCTGCCTAGAAAAGAGAAACATCTACCTGAGAATGTTTGCAATTTCCAATATTGTTTACACCAAGGATTTTAAGAAACTGGTTGCTTAATTTCCTTCCAGACAGCCACAGATGGGATAAGTAACAGTAATGTCCTGAAAATTAAATACACTCTCAGTATAAGAACCACACAATTTCTCATAGATTAGAGCCTCAATAGTGCAGTAGTATTTCAATTCTTACTAGTACAAATTATAGGCCATTGGCTGTACAAGTTTATAATTGGAAAACAAAAAATCCGTTTTTGGAAGCTTGTGTTGATTGGTTTAGTTATGGCTCTAATAAGACATTGTACACATAGATGATTTCCCCCTATGTGGGGTGGCCTCAATGAGTATTTAAACCTATAGTAGTCAAGAAATTTTAATCTTATTAAACTCAATGGATTTAAGTTAGGGAAACACCAACCCAATGCCAAAGAACTAGCTCTGAGTTAAACAGACTGATGTCACCTTGTATTGACTGTGTTGGGGCAGAACAAGTTGCACTTGAACCCATCGGCCAGACTACAGCCAACGGCCAACTAGCTTGTACCTTCTGGGCTTGCGTGAGAGAACAGAACTCTCCCATACGAGCAGGTGTCAGTAGGCTGTATTTCGAATCCAAACAGGCAAAGGGTTAAAACTGTGAATATATAAATCAAGCAGTGTTTACACCTGCTGCAATTGTTACGAACGGATTTGTGTAGCTTTTTTCAAACATATATGCAAAGTTGCAAATAGCACTGGCATTGCCAGTCCTCTGTCTTCTTCTTCTGGATGAAGCCATGATATTATTAAAACAATCCTCTAGTCAAATGAGGTGACAAGTGGCAAAGATGACAACGAGTGTCTGTGCGTTCCCGCTTTGCTCTGTCATTGTTTGCTTTCGTAAGTAAAAAATGTTCCCTTGTGTCATAAACATCAAAGCAAGATGCAATGCAAGAATTAAAAATTATGAACCTATTAAATCCACCCTGTATATCTTGCCCACCTCTCTAGTGACCTCTGTAGTAACTCGTGAAATAAATGGGCTTGGGGAAATTGCAATTTCTTCAACATTGAGTCTTGTATTTATCCTTCAGCTCTGACAAAACAACAGCAAGATCTCATTTGTCATCGTGCTCTATTTTCTAAACTATGCACTCATTTGATGAACCACCTGCAAATTGCTAAGGAGCCCTACTCTTCTGGAAAACAAGGAACGCATCATACGTTTGGAGAGTTCTAGCAAAATGATCATCTGAGAGAAACATCAGTGTCTGGTCTGATTGTGGAACTTGCCACAAATAGGGGGGGGTCCATTCGGTTAATAGATCTTTTATAGGCTAGTTCTCTTTTAGACAAAATGCAAAAAAGAAGGAATGATTGCAGAGAGAGTTTACATTGATGGAGCGCCAACTGAATGAGCTTCACTAGTTCACCAGTTTATCAGTCTCTCCACACCATTATCATCCTTTCTGCTCTGGCTCCTACTAGAATACTGTGCAACCTGCAACCAGTAAAGCAGAAGTGGAGATCTCCTGACTGTTGCATAATTTTTTTCCTCAAGATTTCATTGCTGTAATGACGCAGTCTCTCTTTATCAGCTAGGTGTGAGGTCTTGCACCATATTAAAACTGTTCTCTTCACCTCAGGTTGTTATTCACTCCCACATCGCATGATGACACTTGGCAGACGCCCCTTATCGAGAGCAACTTACAATGATCTCATTCATACAACTGAGCAGTTGAAGGTTAAGGGCTCAGCAGTGGCAGCTTAGTGGTGGTGGGATTTGAACGCACAACCTACTGATAAGAAGTCCAAGATCTTAACCACTGACCTTTTCCTTCTTCAATTGGTACACCATCCCTGGGTGGGCTCGAACCATCAACCTTTCGTTTGACAGCTGAAATTAGACTTCTGGTTCGCTTTTGAAGTGCTGGAGATGAAACTATCAGGGCCAAAATTCATACACCCTGCAGACCTACAGTACATCTGGGTGTTTTGCAGTTTCCAGTGCAGGACTGTAAAAGTGCTTTATACTTGTTACATGTACTTTACAGCACAGTGAAATTCTCTCCTCACATATCCCAATAATGTTAGGAAACTGGGATCAGAGCACTGGGTCAGTAAGGGCCTTGCTTAAGGGCCCAAGAGTAGCAGCTTGGTGATATCTGGGCTTCGAATCCCCGACCACCCAATCAGTAACAATTCCCAAAACCTTAACCGCTGAGTTACCACTTCCAATTTGAGCTCTTCCAAAACTCTTCAGAATAATTCTATAGATTTGAATCACAATTTTTCTATGTAAATACCTGAACGGAGAGACCTAGCAGCGCAGTGTTACAGAATTTGTTTCCAGATGGATACCGGTTTATCCAGCACCTGTTTAAGCAGTGTTCACTTGCAGATTATTGAAACAAATTACACAAATTACACAGAAACTATGTTTAATGTTCTCTTCTGGGTAAACAAAGAAATTGTGTTTGTGTAATAATCAGAAGATCGTGAGTTCAAGTCCTGACAATGCACGACAGCCTAATTATCCATGGGAATGTTCTGATCTAGCCAGTCATGCAAGATTTCCATCTCCGTAATGTTCAGAGCATTTTTAACTGTTGCGCTGAAACTTGTTAACATGACAAATGACAAACCATGCATGAAAAAAATATATACGTTATATTTCAATTTACGCACTTTTACGCATTTCCATGTTTAAAGAATAATCCAGGGCTTGGTGTGATGATGGTGCACTATGTGGAGGTGAAGAATTGACTGAGGTGAATTGAAAAGCATGATAATGGTGTTAGGCCTCACACCTAGCTTGGATTTATCTTTTAAATATAGAAATGTTCGAAAATATAAACAAAGCTGTGTATTTATCTCCTGGTGGTGTTTTGCGTTCTATTTGTCATTGTGCCTCTTTAGCAAAAACACCGTACTCACCATATAAGTTCCACATGGAAAAATCCTCAGGAGCTCAGCAATGTGCAGAAACTTTCAACCAATCACAATTTAACATCCACACCTAAACTCATTTTAGCCAATCACAATCCAGTATTCACAAATGAAATTCCAGCCAATCACAATCCACTATTCACACCGGAACTCCATCCAGCCAATAACAATCCAACGTTCACGCCTGATTTTCCAGCCAATCACAATCCACTATTCACACCTGAACTTCCAGCCAATCACAATCCTAGATTTTAGTCTTCATGGGTTGTCTTAATTCTTATTTATATATTACTCATATACCCACATTCCTAAATCAACAATGGATTAATGAAATGTTTGAACGTGGAAAAGAACATTTATCATAATATAAACAGAGCCCAAAAAAGAGAAGCGAATAAAAAAATAAAAAAAAAGGAAACAGGCACAATCGTTGATCGCGATAAGTGAATAACAGAGGTGCAAAAGTACAAATAAATATTCGGAAAGAGTTGAAGTTCTGACTACACTTTTTAACTCAAGTTAAAGTAAAGAAGTTTGGGCTCTGACATGTACTTCAGTAAAAAATAGCCTTTATTACTACCTGTTTTAGTGTCACGTTATTTACTGAACGTCTCGTCATATTAATATTAGGCCGTCAATCGATTCAAATATTTGATCGCGCTGTTCTAAATGTACCTTAAATTACCAATACAAATACTTTCCAATGTTTAATGCTTGAATCAACATGGTCATGAACAAATATTAATGCTTTATGCAAATGTATGTGTATTATTAGTGAAACCAAACTCAACATAGAGCATGAAGACAACATATTCTTCCAATCGTTTTAAAGTAATTATGGTGTTTTTAATTATGTAAATTATAAGAACACGAAATGGAACCTTTGCTATGTTTCCAGACGGACTGTTAATGAGGTGATACCGGATAAACTGCGACTCTTAGAACTTTCATACGGATTACAGAATTAAAGATTATTTGAATTTGTTTATTTAAAAGTAGATTTTCTAGCTTTCTATATTTATTATGTCTGTGAGGCAAATATTCACTGAGAAGGTGTTTTGTTTGTGTGTCTGTGAAGAGAGATGACAGAGACGGCGGAGAGCGCTGCCTGTCTGCTAGCTTTACTTTACAGAAGCACAACATTTTGTAGTTATTATTAATGTGTGTACAAATAAAAGTAGACCCTTTACATATACTAATGATGTATTGTTTTTGTCTGCAGGATCAAAAAAGAGAAAAGAAAGCCACAAAACACGCCAGTGCGCATATTTAGATGCTGATTTGAGACTTGTTGCATCAGTAAAACAAATGATTACTGATTTTTAAAAAAACATTTATGATTAAAATTATTAAATTATTGATTTTTTTATGTCTGAGCAAAGAAAAGATATCGTGAACAAACGTGTGTTGGGCTGAAGGTTTTTATTTCGCTCTTTTGTATTTATTTATTTATTTATTTATTTATTTGTTTATTTGTTTATTCGTTTATTTGTTTATTTTTTATTTTTTCATTAAAAATAGTCAAACAGAAATTACTTTCTGTTTTAATTTCTGTCTAAATTCTGCATTAATTTCGCATTAATAAAACCAGTAGCATTAAAATGTATTTACATTTTGACAGCCTTAATTAATATATTAATACAGCTGGAGAAGGTGGAGGAGTTCAGGTACCTGGGTTCAACAGTGCAAAGTAATGGAGAGTGTGTTAGAGAAGTGAAGAAAAGAGTGCAGGCAGGGTGGAGTGGGTGGAGAAGAGTGATAGCAGGAGTGATTTGTGATAGAAGAGTATCTGTGAGAGTGAAAGGGAAAGTTTATAGGACTGTGGTGAGACCTGAGATGTTGTATGGATTAGAGACAGTGGCATTGAGTAAAAGACAGGAGGTGAAGCTGGAGGTAGCAGAGCTGAAGATGTTGAGATGATCGTTGGGAGTGACGACGATGGACAGGATTAGAAATGAGTTTATTAGAGGGACAGCGCATGTAGGATGTTTTGGAGACAAGGTGAGGAAGGTGAGATTGAGATGGTTTGGACATGTGCAGAGGAGGAATGAAGCCACTAAGAAGGAGGAAAAGAGGAAGGCCAAGGAGGAGGTTTATGGATGTGGTGAGGGAAGACATGCAGGTAGTTGGTGTGACAGAGGCAGATGTAGAGGACAGGGTGGTATGGAGACGGTTGATCTGCTGTGGCGACCCCTAAAGGGAGAAGCCGAAAGAAGAAGAAGAAGAAGAAGAAGAAGAAGAAGAATACAAAATGTTGTTCTCTAATGAATGTATCCAAAGCTGAAAATCCACCATATAGACCTCAAGCAGAAAAAAGATGATGATGATCAGGTGATCAGTAATTTCTCTGTTCTCAGTCATGTTCTCACCACTGACTCCTTCTGTCTCATCCACGTTAACCCCAGACTTCTTACTGTCTTCTGCCTGCTCATTGTGAGACGAAACTAGTCTACGTCTGTGGTGTGTGAGAGACAGGAAATGATACACCAGTGGATTGAAATAGCCGCAATGACAGGAAACAGGTTGATGGTCTGAAAACGGCGCAATGAGAAGGAAATATATTTAAATTTCACTAAATATAAAGTGTAGGAAGTACAGATATTTGTGTAAAAATTTCATGAGTGAAAGTAAAAAGTTGTCCGAAAAATAAATAGTGGAGTAAAACACTGATACCAGAAAAATCTACTTAAGTACAGTAACAAAGTATTTGTACTTCGTTACTTCCCACATCTGGTGAACACTACGAGAGCAAAACAAAATGAGAAATGAGAAATGAAATGAGATTAAAAAAACAAAAAAAAACAGAGATATGTGAAACTTAAACCAAAACTGTTTGTTGTGAAATTAAAACTGTGGACAGCATGTGAACACGAAGGTCCAGTGATGGGACAGAGGGGTGGAAACATTACTTGAAATAAAATGCAAAAAAACGTGGCACATGGTTTCCACGACACCGGTTCTGGAGGGAATTATGGTCTGTTTATTCTGTTCCATTCCACCTGTGTATGGAAGGCCAATGAGTGCATATTAAAATAAAATTTTATAACGTAGATTTAGAATTTAACATTTAAAATGTGTGTACAATGAGAAATCAGTACATATTGTGCAATTTTGGCCACGATTTGGTTGTCTGGGGCAATTTTAGAAAATCCTAAATGATTCCTATTCTCCCAGGCTAAATTCTGTAGTCTTTGATCGCTGGTTTGTTCATAGACAGCATCAAATAGCGTGACAAACCACCTCAGGGAAAATGTCAAAATGAGTCAGGTGGAAAGTTCAGCAAGAAGAAAAACGTATAGGCTCATGGAGGGAAAAAGAGTGTTTGTGTGATGTTTATATTATCAATGCATTATTTGTCATGAACGAAAGTAACGCTAACGTTGTTTTTGTCTGCAGCTAGCTACTATTAGCAAAAGAACGAGAGTCTGAATGTGTCAATTCGATGAAGTCAAATTTCACACTTTTTTCACAATTTGTGTGCGTCAGTTGACAATATGACAACCGAGACCCAACAGTGTGACATGGGGGTCATGTTCGTACAATCGTTCGTACATGTTCGTACAATCGCACAGTGTGACCAATAGATTGGATCTTTAAGAAATTCGAAAAATTCGAAAAATTCATTTCATTCATTTGGTTCATTTCAGAAAAACCTACCATCTACCCTCTCCCCTATTTATTCAGTGTTGTCATCCTTCGTTTGTAATGTAAAAACTACAACATAAAATGATTAATTTCCTGTACACAGTTTCAGGTTTCACTTCACTATTGAAAGATGTTTCACAAGCACCACCAACACAACTCGAGCTCTGGTGCTATTTTAAGTTCAAAGTGAAATGTAAATAGTAAAAAGAAGGCATTGTCTGGAGGAAACCTTACTCTTGCCAGCAGTCTTCTGAGATGTTGGAGAGGTTTCAATTATCATAGATGCAGTATGTGATCATTATTAATCAGCAGATGTTCATGCTCTACTGTGCTTCATACATTGCATACTCAACACCTTTAGACTAGACTTGAAGTGGGTGAAGTTCCTACAGCCTTTGCTCTGGTTATTCTTCAGGGCAAATTTGCTCCAGGTTCTTCAGGTTTCTGGGAAATTCCTGTGTTGCTTTTGGTCTTGTGTTTAAGAAGTCATTCTCCTGCTAGTGTTCTTCCAAACAGGTGCCTCTTGTGATGTCCTCATGTCCATCCATTCTTCCTTAGTAAAGCAGATGAAGAAAAACTTTCCCAGAGTATGATGTTACCATCACCGTGTTTTACTGAAGTGTTATTTGGACAATGGAAGTCTGATCCTCGAGATGTATTACCGTGAATATTGTTTTAATTTCAGCTACCTCGAGCATAATACACTATGTTTTTATTGAGCACAAGTTCGGTTTCAATTATGTCACATGGACGTTGACATTTCTTGAGAATTTCATGTTTAAAGCTGTTTAGTAAAAAGAAATCTCATATATTTAAATATTATTACAAAACCTCTTCCACCTGCTCACTAATAAACACTATCTATCTATCTATCTATCTATCTATCTATCTATCTATCTATCTATCTATCTATCTATCTATCTATCTATCTATCTATCTATCTATCTATCTATCTATCTGTATACACATCTATCTTCTCAATGTATAGTAAAGGAGTAAATAAAGAGGCGGGGCTAATGTTAAAAGGGCTGTTTGTGTGTTTGTGTTGAGGAGGTTTATGGGAGAAGCTGCTCAGGCTGTAATGAGAACAGAGGCTTCACCTGTTGTGCTTCTGTTCATAGTTGGAAACATTTCTGGAATGTTTGCTGCGCGCCCACAAGGTGTGCGTTTGTGTGTGTGCGTGCATGCGTGCGTGCGTGTGTGTGTGTGTGTGTGTGTGTGTGAACCAACCACAATTCTTTCTTCTCATTCTAGAATTTAGATGTTTCCACATGTTCAGAAAGAGCCCAAAGACACTGAGGCACGCAAGGTGAGTTTCTGTCATTGTGTGCGTGTGTGTGTGTGAGAGACACAGAGCACAACAACAGGGCATGTCTGTAGGTAAACAGGATTCCAACAAATGCATTTAAATTTGTGTGTGTGTGTGTGTGTGTGTGTGTGTAGTTTGTTGTAGCTTTTGTGTTAATATGGAACAGTTATGAAACCATGGTGAGAGACAGAGGGCAGCAATGTGGAGGCATTTGTTTTGGACTGAATGAACCACACACATTGTTGCCCAACAAATATCCAGTGTGTGTGTGTGTGTGTGTGTGTGTGTGTGTGTGTGTGTGTGTGTGTCCAGCAAGACGAGTGTGACTCACGGCATTAATACCCACCTCCACATCCCGAGGCACAAATATTATTACTCCATGCCGCTTTTTAGTTCTTTACCGTGAAGGTGTTTATTAGCAGCATGGTATCGTTACCATAGCAACAGCTCATACACCGGGATTCATATACATTTCATTTTTATTCACAATCAAAAACATAATCACTGAAAACTTGCTCTGGTATTAGAGGAATGAAATATTACTATAACATACAATATAAGACCCAAAGTATTGGGACACCTGACTTTTTCCACCCACATGTGGTTCTTCCTCAAACCTTTACCACAAATGCTGTAGCATTGAATTTTCCCTTCACTTCAACTAGAAGAACGGAACCTTGAAGTAGAAGCTCCCTGAAGATCTGATTTATATGGGCTGGAAAATGTGGAAGTTTTCCTGCTGTAGAGCTCCAACCCTATTAAAGACCTTTGGGATGAATGTGAACGCTGATTTAACCTCAGGAACCTTCTCACCTTTTCACCTACATCACTACCTGACTCTACTATCAGCATTGTAGCTGAATGAATCTCCACAAAATCTAGTGAAAAATCTGCACAGAAGAGTGGAGCTCATGAAAACAGGAAACATTGACTGGATGTGGAATGGGATGTTTAAAAAAGCACATAGCAATCTTATGGTCAGGTGTCTCACACACACACACACACACACACACACACACACACACACACACACACACACACACACACACACACACATTCAATAAAAATTTATTAAAATCTATGAAATCCAAAGAACTGGTAGCTGAGAAAAAGACAAAATCAGGGGGAAAAAAGGAGGGAGAGGAAGTGCTGAACTGCAGGATTGCAGGGTGTGGCATACTGAGGTATTTCACATGATTTTGTCACTGTGTGTGTGTGTGTGTGTGTGTGTGTGTGTGTGTGTGTGTGTGTGTGTGTGTGTGAGAGAGAGTGTGTGACTAACACTGCAGAAGGGCACTGCTGTACTGTCAATCATTTATTAATTTATTCTCCACCGTATAAGAGAAGAGAAAAGAGTAGATGAAAGGAAAATAGAAAAGAAGAGAAAACAAAGGAGGAGAAGAGAGAAAAGGAGGAGAAGAGAGAAAAGGAGGAGAGATCAGAGAGGAGTAGAGATCAGAAGAGGAGAGGAGAATAGAGAATAGAAAAGGGGAGAAGAGAAGAAAAAAAAGAAGAGGGAAGATTAGTGAGAGGAAAAGAAAAGAGAAGAAAAGAAAAATGGAAGAGAGAGAAAAAGGGAGAAGAGAAGAGAAGAGAAGAGAAGAGAAGAGAAGAGAAGAGAAGAAGAGGATAGAGGAGAAAAGAAGAAGAGAAGAGAAAAAGAGAAGAAGAGAAGAGAAGAATAGGATAGAGAAGAAGAGAAGAAGAGAAGAGAAGAGAAGAGAAGAAGAGGATAGAGGAGAAGAGAAGAGAAGAGAAGAGAAGAGAAGAGAAGAGAAGAGAAGAAGAGGATAGAGGAGAAAAGAAGAAGAGAAGAGAAAAAGAGAAGAAGAGAAGAGAAGAATAGGATAGAGAAGAAGAGAAGAAGAGAAGAGAAGAGAAGAGAAGAGAAGAAGAGGATAGAGGAGAAGAGAAGAGAAGAGAAGAGAAGAGAAGAGAAGAGAAGAGAAGAGAAGAGAGAATGATAATGAGAACAGAGGAGAATAAACATGAAAAGATCAGAGTCCACACTATAGAATAGAGTAGTTGGTTTCTATAGTAACAGATCAGGTGTTTATTCAAAGGACAAAAACATCATCAACCACTTTGTTTGTGTTTGTGTGTGTGTGTGTTTGTGTGTGTGTGTGTGTGTGTGTGTGTGTGTGTGTGTGTGTGTGTGTGTGTGTGTGTGTGTGTGTGTGTGTGTGTGTGTGTGTGTGTGTGTTACAGATGGTGATGAATTAATGCCAGGTAATAGATCTACAAAACCAAACACAAACACAAGTTAAACAAACACACACACACACACACACACACACACACACACACACACACACACACACACACACACACACACACACACACGTTTACTGACACATCAACAAGACTAAATAATTGACACTGCCTGAAGACATGGAGAAGAAAAGACCAGGAACAGCAGAACACAAACCATATACAGAATGTGGAAAGTTTGTGGACACCTCACGCTAAGGTTGCTTTGTGCTTCGTTTTGAACATCCAATTCCACCTTTAGTCCCATTTCCTTTTATAATAACCTCCACTCTACTGGGAAGATGTTGATTTTGTGGAGATTTGTGCTCCTTCAGCCACAAGGGTGTTAGTAAAGTAGGTACTGATGTAGGTGAGAATCCTCCTGAAGTGAGGAGGCCTGGAGATTCCAATTCATCCAAAAGGTGTTCACTTGGGTTGGTGGAAATATCTTCCACATATTTAAATCAATAGAAAGCAGATCTTCATGGAGCTGGCTTTGTGTACTTTGTGTAAAGGAGAACACGCAAAAAAAATCCTCAACAATTGTGTCTACAACTTTGTGGTAACAGTTTGAAAAAGAAGCACATATGGCTGGAAAAAGTTGGGTGTCCTAATATTTTTGACCTAATCTTACTGTAGTGAATATTATTTTTATTCCCAAAATAAAATGTCATTCATTTGATTTTCCCAATCCTATATGTCTCAAAGTGTTCCATTCCTCAAAAACCACAGCAAGTGTAACCAGACTGAAAAGGGAACTCGCATGCTTCTTGGCGTCGCCTGATCATGAGTCACCAGCGTTACTTCAGCCATCGATGAGTCACAGGCACAAGGAGGATCCGCAAAGAAGATGTTGTTTTTTAGGAATATTCTAGTTCATGCTGTATAACGTCCATGAAAGAAGTGGGTTCCTGTTCTCACTTACGTTATAGCAGCTTTTAATATACTCTCCGTCAATGGCCTTGCTTTTTATTGGCTCCTGAAGTAAAAACATTTCAAAAACAGTTCCAACTTTGACCCCGTTCCAAAAATGTTGCAATTACACACACATCGTTTATATGGAGCTTCTGCTTTACACCAATTGTGATGAAGAGATAATCACTTCACCAGTCATAATGTCATGCCTGATTTTATATATATATATATATATATATATATATATATATATATATATATATATATATATATATATATATATATATATATATATATACAGTGTTGGGCAATACTGTATATATACACGTTACTGGTAACACAGTTAGTTTTGACAGTAACTAATACTGTAACGCATTACTTTTTAAATAAAGTAACTTCGTCACCGTTAGCGTATGGTTCGTTACCCGTTACTTTCTTAAATTAATGAATTTGGGCTGAAGTGTAGCCTACAGTCTAACCTGCTTACAGCAGCGTCGCATTGCAGGATTGGTGGATGAACCACTGTAAACAGGAAGAAGACGCACTGTGGGCGTGTCTCCGGTTATTCAGGTCTGTGCGGCAGTAATGGCGAGTCGCGGCGAGAGCAAGACGAGTTTCTCAAAGTGGAAATATGCTCATTATTATACTTTAGTTGAGCATAAAGACAAAAACTTTTTAGTCAAATGTAAGCTGTGTCTTTCTGGTTCGAAGCTCGTATCTACTGCGATAAACAGCAACTCCAATCTGTCGAAGCTTCTCCAGGCCTCCATGCCTGAGGAGCTAGAAGCTAGAAGCTAACCCGGTGTTCTACATTGTTGATAGTTTTCATACTAAAGCTGTGAAAGGAACATGTTTAAGAGCTCAACACAACAGCAGAAGCCACTTTAGTTTTTGATTGTGAATATATTATTCAGCTTGTTTTGTTATTTATTTCAGAAATCCTTGTGATATATTCAGTATGTGTTGGTCTGACTTTAATACAATAGTGTTTAAAAATTACTTTGTGTTTAAGTCAGTTTTGTGTTTGTATAAACCATAATGCATAAAAGGTCATTTGGGGTGAAATTTGAGATTTGGGGTGTAATGGTTCACAAAATTCCCAGTTTGGTATGTACCTCGTTTTCATGGTTAACTTTGTTACAGTTTGGGGGAAGAAATGCAAAACTTACATTTTTTTTTTTTATTAATTCATGTTTTTATTAATGCAGTTTATTATTATCAACATTTGTCAACAACAGTTTACATTTAAAAATCTATTTTATTTATATATCTATTCTTTTATATATATATATATATATATATATATATATATATATATATATATATATATATATATATATATATATATATATATATATATATATATAATATGCCTGCTTGGGTAAATATGAAATAATATTTTATAAAAATAAAAATCTAATTGTAAAAATAATAAAGAATAAATCAAATTAATGCAGTTCAGTAATTTTTATTATATTGATTACATTGATTTAATTGACACAAATGAAATTGAATAAAATGAAATACATGGAAAAATGTAATGTAATGTAACGACTCGTAAACAATCGCCGAGTTTATCGGCGATTTCACACGTACGCAAAACAAACTCTAGTTTCTTTTTTTTTATACCCCTTGCATTGTTGTGCATGTTTTCAAGATGAATAATAATACAAATAAATAAAAACAGTAAAACGGTGAGGCGGAGACCGAACAAACTTGCTGTCCGCCACTTAATACGTTTGTGAGGGAAGAGATGGCGAAGAAAAAGCTATCAGATAGATATCAGATATCACCTTGAAGAAGAGCTTAAATTAACCAAGTAAAAATCATCAACAATTTTTAAGAAGCTGCAAAAACTTCAAAATATTCAACAAAAGTCCATTCTTTACCCATTTAAAACTGTGATCATAAAAAATAGACACAAAGAAAAACTCATGAAAGACCAGAGCCTGTACTCAGACCAATACAAGAACAGAGAGATCAATAACATTATATTTAATACAGGAAACCCAAAAGCCTGGTACTCAGCAATCAGACACCGTTACCCTTACAGAAATAAGAAAGGGCATCTGTAATGGATGGAAACTGCAGGTCAGAGCAAAGGAAGATTAAGATGTCATGCTAACAATCAATTTACCATCAGACACCATTAACAATCAGACATGATCTGCCTCCCCCTCCTCCTCCCCCCAGTATCTCTATTAATGACCAGTAATGCTTAAGGCAACTTGTGTTTCTAAGATAGATGCAGTGTGTGAAATAAGTGGCCAGTATTTTCCCCTGCTGATAGAAAGACTTCTGCTTCAAAAGAGAAGAGAAATGAAGAGAATTTGAATGTAAACATGTTTATGTATTTCTGCTTGCAGACTTCAGTATTGTACACACAAATTCCAGATGTACCACCAGCTTGCAGACACGATAGAAGGAGTAGGATCCAGCTGGATGCAGGAGCTTGTGAACCTCATGATAGCAATGGTATAATCAAGCATGGAGTCATGGCAGTGTCAGAATAGTAGGAGTAGGAACCAAATTAAATCAAGGGTACAAAGATCTACCATATTAGCTTCAAATGGAAGCGGGAGATTATAGACCTCAGCATGGTAGGAGTGGGATTCAGATGGAAACTGTATATTAAAGACAGCAGCAAGGTACATGTTTAGAAGGAAGCAGAATCTTGTAGACCGGTGCAGTAGAAATGACATCCAGATGGAAGCAAGGGCTTGAAGACCTCAGCATGGTGGGAGGAGGGTCTAGCACAAAGGTTCTGGAGCTTGATCAAAATCCTGAGAAGTGTCTATAGGCAAGCAATTGAGAGTCTTTACCAGCTTCATTACAGTCTGGCGTGGAAGTCAAGTCAAGTTTATTTTCTATGGCGCTTTTCACAATGGAAATTGTCTCAAAGCAGCTTTACAGAATTTAACAGTTAAGGTGAACGGTGTGTATTTATCCCTGATAAACAGTCATGGAGACAGTGGTGAAGGAAAAACTCCCTTAGATGTTATGAGGAAGAAACCTTGAGAGGAACCAGACTTAAAAGGGGAACCCATCCTCATTCGGGTGACATTAAGAGTGTGATTATAGTCTTTAAACAATCAGAACACTGGAGAGGGAGAACATGGGTGTGTGATTATGAGTAATGTTCTTTCTACAGTCTTCTACAGTCAGTTGAGATTATGCAACCAGGAGCTACTGAGCAACTCATAAAATAGCTCAACATTTGCGATCATCACAGATCCAACACCAGCTTCTCTATGCCAGAGCCTTTAAACACTCAAAGAGGTCCAATGTACAAACTCCACATGAGGTGGGATCCAAATGGCACTGGTACATCTCTGGATGGTTCGGGATGTTTGCGGGGTCGGCATCTAAGGTCCACAATCTCCATCCTTAAAGCTGTGAAGAATCGTAAGGCTTTACAGCAGGTCATGGGAGCTGCTCAAACCATTGTGGAACAGTTTTACAACACTGGAGAACCTATACCAGGCCAGAGTCATCAAGAGGGCAATTTACCTCAACAAGGACAATAGGCACCCCCAACAAAGCCTCCCACCATGAGGCAGATGATACAGTAGTGTTAAAGCCAGAACTTTAATTCTTAGAAACCGTTTTTTACTTGCAGACCATCAGGACCATGAATATGTATTAAATTATTTCCAATAGTCTATTTTCTTTATTTCATAGCTCTTCTCTTACTTGCACTACTTCTAGGAACAGGGCAATGGAGTGGAATTTCAGGTTAAAGTTTCTATCCAATCAGATTCCAGCCCTCAGATCACATACAAGGTTTAAAAAAAAAAGTCTGCATTAAGGCCTTCAGAATTGTGGATGCCTGCAGCATAAATCCATGTCGCTCAAAGCGTTCACTTTAATCAATCAGCTGGACACTCAGAGGCCATCTAGCAGGAGTCCAGTATCGTCAGCATTTTCAAGTCCTTTGATTGGACGTTCAGAGAGCGTGTTAGTCAGAACTCACAAACTGCATCTGTAGCAAACTGCACAAGCTCAAGTTTAAATTAATCGCAGTTTTGCATTCGACAACGACTGACAGAGGAGAAGAAACTGATTTTACACACAATTTGCCTTCATTTCAAATCCCCAGAAAAACCGTAATGCACTGAAGAAACACACGGAAAAACCTGGGGTGATTTTATGAGGTTGATTTCGATGCTTCTACTAGAGATGATGTATGAGGGCGGTGCAGTGAAAGGAGAGAGATCATGAAAGAGAGAGATATATATTAAGAGAAGAAAAAGCTAAAAGACAGATGCGGTGTTTGCGAAATGCAAACGGAGTGTTTATGCTGATGGATGATAAGATGTTCATGACAAATGCAATGGTTCCTCCAATCACAGAGCTTTTTCTGCTTAAAAAGACGAGTTATTTTAGATATTTTATAGGAGATTTTAAATTCTTGATGTGAACATGTTCATTTATATATGGAACAAAGAGAGAGCGAGACGGAGACAGAACTGAAATAGACAGATAAATAGATGTAATATGAGAGAGAACTAATGGAAAATGTCTCATAAAATCGAAGAATAAAGCAATATTTCAGCTCAAAGTGAATAGAAGCTACCACATATAGTCTACAACCAGTGAGTCTTCATTTCAGGGAAAAATCCATAAAAAACCCCCCAAATAAATAGCAAAGTATTAGCTAATCATCAACACGTTCTAAGGAGTCAAAGAGACCCAGAGACCATGTTTCAAGATATCAGTTCCCATTCTATACCCATCTAAAGCCGCCAGTGAGATCTGCAACAAAAGAGACAAAGAAAGCTCCTGAAAGAGCTTTTACAGAGACACTGTACTCAGACCTTAACAAGAATAAAGAGATCAATAACATTTTATACACGAGACCCACAAGTCTGGCACTCAGCAATCAGACACCATTTACCTTACAGGAATAATGGAGGAAAACTTCAGGTCAAAGTAGAAGG
>NC_139580.1:3041914-3044414 GCF_946808225.1 Silurus aristotelis
TATGGCCAGCTCCAGTCACCTCCCACCTCGTCATGATTACGGACCTTTGAAGAAGTAGATGCCGAACTCGCAAACATCCCGAACCATCTAGAGACGTACCAGTGCCATTTGGATCCCGCTACATGTGTGGAGTTTGACATTGGACCTCCTGGAGTGTTTAAAGGCTCTGGCATGGAGAAGCTGATGCTGGATCTGTGATGATCACAAATGCTGAGCTTATAAAACTAGGAGCTACTAACCATATAGACTGTATAAGACTGCAGAAAGAACATCACTTATAATCTTATACTCCAGTAATCATGTTAGTTCTCACTCTCCAGTGTTCTGTATTGTTGAAAGATTTATGATCAAACTCTTGATGTCACCCATATGAGGATGGGTTCCCCTTTTGAGTCTGGTTCCTCTCAAGGTTTCTTCCTCATAACATCTAAGGGAGTTTTTCCTTGCCACAGTCACCACGGCTGCTCATCAGGGATAAATTCACACCATTCACCTTCACTGTTGATTTGTGTAAAGCTGCTTTGAGACAATGTCTGTTGTGAAAAGCGCAATAGAAATAAACTTGACTTGACTTGAAGTGTGTTAAAAGGATTGTTTGTTTTGTTTATCAAATTATTTAAATAATAAACTAATAAGAAAAAAATAAGCATCAAATTAAATTGAACTAAATAATAAAATGCATTAATAATATGAAAATGCTTTAAGCCCACATCCTGAAATACACCATTTCCCCAAAAGTATTGGGACACCTGACTTTTGCACCCATATGTGTTTTTTTTTCCAAAACTATTCCCACAAAGTTGAAGGCCCACACCTGTATAGGAAGTCTTTTGACGCAGTAGCTTGAAATTTCTCCTTCTCTTGAACTAGGAGACCCAAACCTGTACCAGCATGAACATCTGCTTTACGTGCGGATGTTGGAGTGGAAGATCTTCACATGGGGTATATCAGTAGGAGAATGCTGAGGATGGAGCCACCAGGAAAGGGGAAAAGAGGAAGACCAAGGAGGAGGTTTATAGATTTGGTGAGGGAAGACATGCAGGTAGTGGGTTTGAAAGAGGCAGATGTAGAGGACAGGGGGAGTATGGAGACGGATGATCCACTGTGAAGACCCCTAATGGGAGAAGCTGAAAAAAGAAGAAGAAGATCAAGAGCTTGCATGAAATCATCCCCAAAAATGGCCACGTGTAAAGATCTGAGTAACTTGACTAAGTGGTGATGGTGAAATTTTGATGTCGAGAAGTCTGGAACAGAGTACCAACAAAATTGTCCCTTGTAGCACAGAGCATCATCCAGAACTCAATCATGGAGCAGTGGAAGAATCTGGTCTGATAAATGAGGTTTTCTTTCCCATCCTGTGGATGACACTGCACCAGGCTACATTATGAGAAGGCAGCAAATGGTGGAGGCAGCGTGATGCTCTGGGGGATGTTCTGCTTAGGAAACATCGGTCCTGGAGTTCATGACTTTGTTCTTTTCAGTTTTTATTCAATCCAAATTATAATAATAATAATATATCCAGTGATAAATACAAATTAATATAATTTATAAATTGATTGACAAGTGAATAAATTCAATAATAACTAAGTAATGAATAGATTTTTTTTACTGTTTCCCTGAAGATCAGGTTTCTACTGTACAAGGATTTTTCTTTTTTGACAAATTGGCGACGCATAGCGTTCAAGTATGGGAATTACATCTCGTATTTTTCTCTTTTTCTGTAATCTGACTTTAATATTTAATTTTTAATATGTAAATTTAACAGCTGTTAATTAAAAAAATATATTATTATTAAATAATATGCACAATATATATATAATACTTATAATAAAACCTAACACAGGAAAAATGAGTTTAATTAAGAGCCTAAGACAGCAGCTTTTGAGCAGGAGTGTTTATTAAATGCTGTTTATAAAGCAGGAAAGTTACAGAGCTGAAACTCCCACAGCTGTAAAACACTTCATTATGTAGAGAATGAAGCTTCAAAGCACAGAGTCACTGAAGGCACTTAGGAAGATACGAGTCTGAACACCACACTATAATCATACACTATAAACCTGTCTGTCTGTCTGTCTGTCTGTCTGTCTGTCTGTCTGTCTGTCTGTCTGTCTGTCTGTCTGTCTGTCTGTCTGTCTGTCTGTCTGATTGTCAGCCCATCTGTCTCTCATTCTGCCTGACTGTCTCTCTCCCTTTTTCTGTCTGTCTCTCTTTCTGCCTGTCTCTCAGTCTGTCTGTCTCCCAGTCTGTCTTTCTGTTAGTCTTTCTCTATGTCTGTATGTTTGTCTCTTTCTTTCTGTCTGTCTCTCAATCTGTCTGTCTGACAGTCTCACAGACTGTCTCTGTCTCGTTATCTCTCTGTACGTCTGTTTCCCTCTCTGCCTGTCTGTCCCTCTTTTGCTCTCTCAGTCTTTTAGGACTCTAAGGTTGGTTATCAGTATGACAAATGCCAATATTTGTATTGCAAAAAGCTGAATTACATACTTTGGGAACAAAGTCTCAC
>NC_139580.1:3049414-3059414 GCF_946808225.1 Silurus aristotelis
TAAATGTGGAATGGGATGTTCAAAAGGAAGCTTGTGTTTTGGCCATTTAGTGTGTAATACCTGGTAGGTGTGAATACTGGATTGTGATTGGCTGTAAGGAGGTTCAGTTGGAATGCTGGATTGTTATTGGCTGGAAGTAGTTCAGGTGTGAGTTTTAGAGCGTTGAACACGCACGTTTGTGTTTGTCAGTTGAATCTAAATGAATGTGCTGATTACCACCACCTGTAACCATAGTAACATCCAGTTCCAGCTCCATCCATACTAAGTGAAAGATAGTAGACATTCCCTAATGACCTCACTGAGGTCCATGGAGGAGTTTTATATGTGGTGGAATTTATATGATGAATATGGTGATGGAGGCACAAGATGAACTTGGAGACGACCTGGAGACGAACCGGAGAAGAAAATGAGAAACAATGTGGGAAAACATCACCAGGAATGTGTTAACTTCATCAGCCTCGTAATCAGCAGAGACGTGACACGGACGCTTGTCATTTCCGCATGCAAACATTTTGAATTACTCGACTAACTGTAACTCGATCAAACTCACCTGACCTGTTCTATCTGTCCATCTATTCATCCCCTTATCTCTCTCTCTCTCTCTCTCTCTCTCTCTCTCTCTCTCTCTTTCTGCATATTTATTGTCATTCCATTATATCTCACATAAGTACATACTTCCTCCTTATAGTTTCATTGTGACAGTAATGCACATGCCTTTGCCATCTAATCTGCCACATTTTCCTCCTCAAGAAGCTGAATGAGCAGCATTGTTGACTATCCACACACACACACACACACACACACACAAGCTGCTTACTGATGTGCCTCCATAATCTCGATAAAGACTTTAGAAAAAGCTTCGCATTAAGCTTAAGGAGAAAAGCTAAGTCAGTGTGGAATATGGGATTTTGCCTGATTAGTGGAGACACTACTTTATCAAAAGTTTGTGGACACCTCACCAAATGTGCTTTTTGAACATTTCCATTCCATTGATCAGCCAGAACATTATGACCACCTGCCTGATATTGTGTTGGTCCCCGTTTTGCTGCTAAAACAGTCGTGACCCACTGATCATTAACAGCATGAACTTCTTCAATGGTTTGAGCTACAGACCGTCTGTTGGATCGGACCACAAGGACCAGCATTCGCTCCCCATGTGCATCAGTGAGCCTTGGCCTCCCAAGACCCTGTCGCCGGTTCACCACTGTTCCTTCATTGGAGCACTTTTGATTCTGACCACTGCAGACCAGGAACATCCCACAAGAGCTGCAGTTTTGGAGACGCCCTGACCCAGACGTCTAGACGTCACAATTTGTCAAACTCGCCCATTTTTCCTGCTTCTAACATCAACTTTAAGGACAAAATGTTCACTTGCTGCCTAACAAATAAATCCACCCATTAACAGGTGCCATGATGAAGAGATCATCAGTGTTCTTCACTTCAGCACTCAGAATGTTATAATGTCGATGTTATTCCTGGATGGTGTATTTGCAAAAGTTGGTGCAAAAGAAAATTAAATTGAAATTATATTATTTACATTTGCGCCAACAGGACAATTTGCCACTCTGGTGCTTCTTTTAGAAGCTGTGGAACAAACTTATTCCGAATGAACAACATGGTCGTTGGTGTTCAATGAAAATACAATTCGCAGACGTCTTAAGTGACATCTTACGCTCCTAGCGAGTAATTTGAGAGGTCGGTCTTGTGCTTTTCTTTATCTCTGCTGTTGGATGTCGATCTGCCAAATGCATAAAAGTATGAATGAAATTATTCAGGGTCTTTGTGCTCATCATTGAACTGCAAAATAGCAGAATTTCGGAGAAACAAAAACCCCTCAGGATCGAATAAATGTTTTGCTCGATTTACGGTCGATTTTCCAGCATTAAGAACACTTGAAATAACGTTAAAAGGACTGTATATATATATAAATACAAGGATAAACATTATTATTGGATAAACAACTTCTTCTTCTTTTTCTTTCGGCTGCTCCCATTAGGGGTCGCCACAGCGGATCATCCGTCTCCATACCACCCTGTCCTCTATATCTGCCTCTTTTACACCAACTACCTGCATGTCTTCCCTCACCACATCCATGAACCTCCTCCTTGGCCTTCCTCTTTTCCTCCTACCTGGTGGCTCCATCTTCAGCATTTTTCTACCAATATAATTCATGTCCCTTCTCTGCACATGTCCAAACCATCTCAATCTCGCCTCCCTCACCTTGTCACCACAACATCCTACATGTGCTGTCCCTCTAATAAACTCATTTCTAATCTTGTCCATCCTCGTCACTCCCAACGAAAACCTCAACATCTTCAGCTCTGCTACCTCCAGCTCCACCTCCTGTCTTTTACTCAATGCCACTGTCTCTAATCCATACAACATCGCAGGTCTCACCACAGTCCTATAAACTTTCCCTTTCATTCTTGCAGATACTCTTCTATCACAAATCACTCCTGTCACTCTTCTCCACCCACTCCACCCTGCCTGCACTCTTTTCTTTACTTCCCTAACACACTCTCCATTACTTTGCACTGTTGACCCCAGGTACCTGAACTCCTCCACCTTCTTCACCTCTTCACCCTGCAACCGCATCACTCCACTGCCCTCCCTCTCATTCACACACATGTACTCTGTCTTACTCCTACTGACTTTCATTCCCCTTCTCTCCAGCGCATATCTCCACCTCTCCAGGCTCTTCTCAACCTGCTCTCTACTCTCACCACAAATCACAATATCATCTGCAAACATCATAGTCCAGGGAGACTCCTGTCTGACCTCGTCCGTCAACCTGTCCATCACCACTGCAAACAGGAAAGGGCTCAGGGCCGATCCTTGATGTAGTCCAACCTTCACCCTGAACCAGTCTGTCGTACCTACTGCACACTTTACTGCCGTCACACTGTCCTCATACATGTCCTGCACCACCCTCAAATACTTCTCTGACACACCTGACTTCCTCATACAATACCACAACTCCTCTCTCGGCACCCTGTCGTACGCTTTCTCTAAATCCACAAATACACAATGCAGCTCCTTCTGTCCTTCTCTATACTTCTCCATCAACATCCTCAAAGCAAATAAGGCATCTGTGGTGCTCTTCCTCGGCATGAAACCATACTGTTGCTCACAGATGGTCACCTCTTCTCTCAGCCTGGCTTCCACTACTCTTTCCCATAACTTCATGGTGTGACTGATCAACTTAATTCCCCTGTAGTTACTGCAGGTTTGCACATCTCCCTTATGCTTAAAGATCGGTACCAGCACACTCCTTCTCCATTCCTCAGGCATCCTCTCCCCTTCCAGAATCCTGTTAAACAATCTGGTTAAAAACTCCACTGCCATCTCTCCTAAACATCTCCACGCTTCTACCGGTATGTCATCTGGTCCAACCGACTTTCCATTCTTCATCCTCTTAATCGCTGCTCTCACTTCCTCCTTACTAATCCTATCTACATCCTGCTTCACCAACTCCACATCCTCCAACCTTCTCTCTCTCTGATTTTCCTCATTCATCAGCTGCTCAAAATACTCCCTCCATCTTCTCAACACACTCTCCTCACTAGTCAACACATTTCCCTCTCCATCCTTTATTGCTCTAACTTGCAGTACATCCTTCCCAGCTCGGTCCCTCTGCTTGGCCAATCGGTATAAATCCTTTTCTCCTTCCTTAGTGTCCAACCTCTTATACAGTTCCTCATATGCCTTTTCCTTGGCTTTCGCCACATCCCTTTTAACCTGCTGCCGCATCTCCTTGTACTCCTGCCTACTTTTCTCATCACTCTGTCGATCCCACTTCTGTTTTGCCAATCTCTTTCCCCTAATGCTCTCCTGCACTTCCTCATTCCACCACCACGTCTCCTTGTCTTGCTTTCTATTTCCAGATGTCACACCAAGTACTTTTCTAGCTGCCTCCCTCATCACTCCTGCGGTAGTTGCCCAATCATCCGGCACCTCTTCACCACCACCAAGCCCCTGTCTGACCTCTTCCCTGAACCTCACACTACACTCTTCCTCCTTCAGTTTCCACCATCTTATTCTTCTTTCAAACCTTACTTTCCTCCTCTTCTTCTTCGCCTCCAAAACCATCCTACAGACCACCATTCGATGCTGTCTAGCTACACTGTCCCCCGCCAACACCTTACAGTCTCCAATCTCCTTCAGGTTGCATCTCCTACACAGAAGATAATCCACCTGTGTGCACCTTCCTCCACTCTTATATGTCACCCTATGATCCTCCTTCTTCTTAAAATACGTGTTCACCACTGCCATTTCCATCCTTTTAGCAAAATCTACCACCATCTGCCCTTCCACATTCCTCTCCTTAAAACCATACCTACCCATCACCTCCTCATCACCTCTGTTCCCTTCACCTACATGCCCATTAAAGTCTGCCCCAATCACCAATCGTTCTTTCCTAGGTACACCATCTACCACTTCATCTAATTCACTCCAGAATCTTTCCTTCTCCTCCATCTCACAGCCAACTTGTGGAGCATAGGCACTGATGACATTTATCATCATCCCTTCAACTTCCACCTTCACGATCATCACCCTATCAGAAACTCTCTTCACCTCCACTACACTCTTACTGTACTCTTCCTTCAGAATCACCCCTACACCATTTCTCTTCCCATCCACACCATGATAAAACAGTTTAAACCCACCTCCAATGTTCCTGGCCTTACTCCCTTTCCACTTGGTCTCCTGAACACACAACACATCTACCTTTCTCCTCTCCATCATTTTAGCTATCTCTCTCCCTTTACCCGTCATAGTACCAACATTTAAAGTATCAACCCGAACCTCTACTCTCCTACACTGCTCCTTTTCCTGCCGTCTCTGTAGACGCCTTCCTCCTCTCCTTCTCCTCCTTCGGCCAACAGTAGCCCAATTTCCACCGGTACCCTGTCGGCTAACGATACCTGTGGCGGTCGTTGTTAACCCGGGCCTCGACCGATCCGGTATGAAATTCTCATTTGTGATCCGCATATTTGATTTGGCACATGTTTTACGCTGGATGCCCTTCCTAACGCAACCCTCCCCATTTACCCGGGCTTGGGACCGGCACTAAGAGTACACTGGCTTGTGCCCCCCTAATGGCTGGGTTATTATTGGATAAACAACAATTTTTATAATATTTTAAAATATAGGTGGCATTTATACCTACATATATTTCTATATCCGTGAAATCCAAACATGAACACTATACAATATATGTGCTTTACATATATTGCCATATATCAAAATTCTGTATGGGACATGTTACACATATCAAATCCAGTTGGGTAACACATTCATTTTAATATTGCAACTTATAAAGCGTCCAAATTAGCATACAATTTACATATTCAAACCACTGTTGGATATGGTAAATGTAAATTCTACAATTTTATATAATTACATGATATAATATTTAATAATTATATAATATTTTTTTTGTAAATTACATAATTTTCATTGAACCTTCTTGCATGGTAGAAAATTTTTTTTTTTTTTTTATTTAATTTATGAAATGTAATTCATGAGTTTTGGAAATTCCCGGAACAGCAGTTTCTTGTGACCCTGAGTCACTATAAATACTGACTGATATGAATTACCCGAAACTTGTAGCATGTTTCCGTGTTATCTTCACGTATCTTTCATCTAATCAAAGCTCCAAAGAACATCAAGGTCATGTGGAAAAACTCTTTTGATTCTCGAACCCACCACTGATCTTTTAATAAGAAGGCATCCTGATCCGAAGGCCATCACTGTTCCTGAGATTCAACCCAAAACCCCTGAGGCAGGAGAAACTACATGTTTTAATTTCATTATAAATGTAACAATGATGACAATCCAGAATCACTTTGCATCGCTTTGTGGTGCAGGTTGTGACCTGTCTGATCCCACCAGTGTTCCTGCGCCTGCAGGGGATTTTCAGACCTGTGCGCTTACACCGCTTGGTTTAGATCAAACAAAAGGAGGTATGAAGGAAAAACTCGGCTCCGGAGCACGGCTTTTCTAAGTCATCCGAGTTTGTCCAAGTTCTTTAAACATAATCAGCTAAAGATGATCTTATACAAATTAGTGCTAATCTAAACAAGGAAATGAATTTTTGTTTTTAAGTCAGTCCAGATCCTATCTCTGGTCCTGGAGAACCTTCTGTCCTGCACATTGTAGTCTTTTCCTGCTCAGGAACAGGAGTAAGGGCCAAGCAGAAAAAAACTAACCCGTATTGTACCAGGGGTTCTCCAGGACCAGGTTTGAGAACTCCATATGAAGCCTGAAGAGCTTTTTCTTTTACTCAAGATTTTTTCAGTCCTCCATGACTTTACTTTTCTTCATGAGCGTCTGCCTTGGATGTTTGAACTTATCAAGGTAGTGTGATAGTGTACAGTGTCACCGACTCCACTACTAATGCAGTGGCATTCGGCAGAACCTAAATAACTAGTCTTCTATAAAACTGGTTTTGAATGAAACAGATGTTTGTTTATTTACTTCCCCTGCACTGATCGGCTTGGTGTGCATCTACAAGAGGATCAGCTCGTCTTGGTGTGTATCTGCAACAGGATCAGCTCGGATTGGTGTGCATCTACAAGAGGATCAGCTCGTCTTGGTGTGTATCTGCAAGAGGATCAGCTCGTCTTGGTGTGTATCTGCAAGAGGATCAGCTCGGCTTGGTGTGTATCTACAAGAGGATCAGCTCGGCTTGGTGTGTTTTTACAAGAGGATCAGCTCGGCTTGGTGTGTATCTGCAACAGGATCAGCTCGGATTGGTGTGTATCTACAAGAGGATCAGCTCGGCTTGGTGTGTATTTACAAGAGGATCAGCTCGTCTTGGTGTGTATCTGCAAGAGGATCAGCTCGTCTTGGTGTGTATCTGCAAGAGGATCAGCTCGTCTTGGTGTGTATCTGCAAGAGAATCAGCTCGGCTTGGTGTGTATCTGCAAGAGGATCAGCTCGGCTTGGTGTGTTTTTACAAGAGGATCAGTTTGGCTTGGTGTGTATCTGCAACAGGATCAGCTCGGATTGGTGTGTATCTACAAGAGGATCAGCTCGGGCTTGGTGTGGAGCTAAAAAAAGATCAGCTCGGCTTCACAAAAAATTAAAAAGGGGCCAGCACCATTTGGGGTGTATCTACAAGAGGATCAGTTTTTCTTGGTGTGCATCTACAAGAGGATCAGCTCCAGTTTGTGTGCATCTATAAGAGGATCTACTGCATTTTGTGTGCACCAACAAGAGGATCAGCTCGTCTTGGTGTGTATCTACAAGAGGATCAGCTCGGCTTGGTGTGTATCGAAAAGAGCATTAGTTGAGTTTGGTGTGAATCTACAGGAGGATCAGTTCGGAATTGTGTGGAGCTACAAGAGGAACATTTTGGCTTGGCAATGAATTAAAATGGGATCAGCTCAGCCTGGTGTTTATGTAAAAGAGGATCAGTTAAGTTTGATGTGTATCTACAAGAGGATCAGCTCAGTTTGGTGTAGGACTACAAAAAACACACCTTTCTTCATTCTGTGCCTTTGTGTCCTTCTCTGTTGAGTTCCTTTCTATCATTATTATTATTATTATTATTATTAATTATTATTATTATTATTATTATTATTATTATTATTATTATTATCTGTTAATGGACAGTGGTTTTTATGGCCTTGGTTATGGATTTCCGTTCATTTCTGCTGATTTTAGCTCCTGTGAGTTTATAGAGCGTGAGGATGTAAATTCACCCCTAAAAGGCAATTATTTTTATATATATATATATATACGATTTAAAAGATTGAGAACATAAACGTATTCATAATTAGCTGATGAGTCGAATTCTGCGTATTAGGCAACGGGAGAAATGCTAAACCGAGCCATGAAAGAGTGGTAGGGGGGGAGCGGTGCTGCAGGATGGGAGATAAGAAATCCACGTTATATTATTGAGTGGAACAAATTGAAGATCTGATGAAAGCACCGTATTCTGTAATAGTCTCAGTGGAAAAAAAACCTGAAATTGCTAAGCAACACTAAAAAGTAGACAACGTGCCGATATTCCAGCGCTTACACACTCTTTATATCTGATTGTTCGCATTTTGCGGAAATATCTGAGCTCGGGAATGTTTCTTACCGGAAGACGAAGTCGCTGGAATCGATCAGTTTTCCATAATGGGACAAAAGGAGATTTCCGGAGTTTCCCACCACGGAGCAGGTACGGCATCTGGAAGGTCCGGCATCCACGTAGCGTTGCTCTCCAGGAACAAACTGAAATAACCTGTCCGTCACTGTATTCAGGTTAGATGGATTTTCCTCACCCTGAAGTGACTACACACACACACACACACACACACACACACAGTGGTTGTAAAAATTTTGGAAACACCTGAGACACACACATGTTCCTTTACCCTATGCAACAAACTCAGTAAAAGGCAAAAACACTGTGGAGGACAAATGGGACATTTTTGTCTCTACCAGAAGACCTTTTGTAAGATGGAGAACAGGAGAGAAGATGTGATCAGACTTCCTCACCCCCACACTCACACAGTTGTTTTGGAGCAGGGAAGATTTTAGTAAGGGATTTTAGGAATCCTGAACCAACATGTCTCCATTCCACACTTCATCACCAAGCAGTTCCGTCTGGACTGCGGCTCATTGGAACGACTTCACCATACAAAAAGACGATGAGCCGAAGTGCACGTCTGAGTTCTGTACGTGTTACTTAGAGAGCAGACAGACGTCTGGAGTGATATCTATCATGGAACCACCTGCCCAGTCACCGCACCTCAATCCTACTAAACTGCTCTGAGATGAACAAGAAAATGTCCATCTAGTGAAGAAGTTTTACAAGAGACACAGCAAAATATTTCTATCTATCTATCTATCTATCTATCTATCTATCTATCTATCTATCTATCTATCTATCTATCTATCTATCTATCTATCTATCTATCTATCTATCTATCTATCTATCTATCTATCTATGCATATCAATGTTTTTCATTCTTTCCTCCTACATCGTTTACTGTGTAAACCTGCTGTGTTGCTGATGGAAGAAGGAAGTGATGGACGGGGGGATGAATGGTTGATCGGATGAGTGGAGGTGTGAAACACTCCTAGTGATGGACAATCTGAGATTTTTAAATTCAGGAGGAGGTCTAAAGCTTCTCCTTTCTGACACCTGGAACATGCACTCTGATGGAACACAGCCGAGGTGGAAATCAAGCCCTGGCCCCCTCTCTCTCTCTCTCTTCTCTCTCTTCTCTCTCTCTCTCTCTCTCTCTCTCTCTCTCTCTCTCTCTCTCTCTCTCTCCATGTTCCTGTCATGTGGCTGATGGAGAAGGAGAATGTGCTTGAAAGCCTCCTGTTTCAGGGAGAAGGCCTTCAACTTGTTCGCACTAAATGAAACACACCCGAATCGCTTTTCACTCCGACCGGAGGAAACTAGAAGAAAAAACACTTTCTGATCTCTCACTCGTTTCTCCCAATTACCAGTGCTCTCTCTCTCTCTCTCTCTCTCTCTCTCTCTCTCTCTCTCTCTCTCGCTCTCTCGCTCCCTCTCTCTCAATCAGTTCAATCACTCTGTCGTTTAACCGCGTCATGCTTGGGGCATTCTGGGTAATCAGACAATCGATTTCCCTCCGATTCTGATGCCTTTAAAGTGAGCAAACACACTTTCAATGTTTATTAATGAAACAGAGCGAAATAAAGACTAGAGGCGCTCGACAGAGGCTCGTTCCGTTCTCTGAACACCGCACCATGCACTGTCTTGGCATGTCGACTGTCGTTAGCATTTCGTAAGCATGTGCTCAACATTAAATTACTGTAGTAATAAAGTAATAAAGATAATGAGTGATCTAATGGAGCAGAGTTTCAGATACAAGTCCATTATTTTCCTGTAATGAATGTACATTTACATTTCTGCCATTTGGCATCCGGACCGACTTACAATTATCTCACTAATACAACTGAGCATCAGCGGGTTAAGGGCAGTGCTCACACACCCAGCACTGGAAGCTTAGTGATGCTGAGAGTAAAA